>NW_027370889.1:0-32421 GCF_046119375.1 Phyllobates terribilis | reverse complement strand
TAGACTCAAAGCTGGACCATGAACTGTTAAAGATAGTCCTCTTGTGTTAAAGCTACACCCTACACTCCTCGAGCATGACCTGGTTAGCTTAAAACACACGAAGAACATTAAACACTTGATTTTGTTATCATCAAAACAAGCCTAACGGTTTAGCTAGCTCATTCCATTTCTAGGTCAAACCAACAAGTATATTACTCAGTAAGTCATGTGATCTACTAAAAGATGAGCTTGAAGATTGGCCAATTTGGTGCATTAAATGTGAAGTTTATTGTAGATTGTTGATACAAGAAACTGGATCCATATCCAGGTACTGCTCTCCAATTTCACTCTGCTAACTAATCCAAACCCCGACGACACTTTGGTTTCAGAAATTACGCACAGGTGCAAGACAGACAGGACCAAGTACGAGACTACAATTAGAAGCTGGACTAAGAAATATTATAACAGATCAAGCCAGACAACTTGATTTGGCCCTAATCTGGCTTGATTGTTTCAAACCAAATTTAAGGTATTTAAGTTGATATTTAATCAAGATATTTTACCTGGCTAGTTTGTGGCTTTAGCTTTGATTGTTTATCTCTTCTGTCTATGACTTTTGCTTTTGCTTTAGCTTGGCATGTTTATCTCTTTTGCCTATGGTTTACCTGGTTTGTTTATGGCTTTAGCTTGACTTTTTTTATCTCTTCTACCCAGCTGGTTTATGACTTAAGCTTGGCTGGTTTAGAGTCCTCACCTTCAACGAAATGTTGAAGCTGAGGACTCTAATTCAGGTATGTAAATTAAATTACCAATCTTGAAAATGAGAATAAAATCATCTATTGGTTAATCTTCTATTTGCCTTTTCAGATAGTAGTATGGAGAATGGTCTGAATAATCCATTTGATTTTGCACTCAACAGACAAGAAGCGGGTGATGAAGAAGATAGTGGAAAGTATGATGATAATGACTTTTTTTTTTAACAAAGCCATAGACTTGCTACATTTATACTAGCTGAATATAAGTTTATAACCCGTTCCATTAATTTTTACTACCCATGTTTGTGATATTTTGTATTGGTAATTGTATTGGTATATTAGCACTTCTTTAATTAGCACTTCTTGTACCAAGTTCATTAGCAATTTGTTTTTATACTAGTTAGGGGGAAGTTGGGGTTTATACCTTGTTGCTATTGTTCAATCAAATAAAACTGTTAAATTTGATATTCCAAGAGACATTAAACCTCCCAGTTCCCATTTAGTGACTCCAGAAGAACAAGAACATGAATCATTTGTGTGGAAAGACCTATATCCAATACAGTTGTGGTGCTAAGTGTGGGAACTAGAGGTGAGGTTCAACATTTTGTTGCTACCGGAAAGAAACTGGAAATTTCTGGCTCATTTCTAATTCCTCTGTATTGTGTTGCCAATTTATGTTTTAGTCAATACTTACTACTTAGCTTTTGTCTGGATTTTTTGCAAGAAAATGGCCATGGATTTAGATTAATTATACTGGATTGTGAATTCTTGTGTGGTGTGTTCAAATTCAGTTAATATAGGGCGGCTTTTCTAGGTTAATTACTTAATTGTGAATCATGAGACACAATGTCATAAAATTGTTCAAACTATGCTTTCCCTATTCAAGCTGTTGGTTTCCATATATAAAGGTGCAATTACTCTTCTACAATGTTCTTTCTTTATTTCAAGGTTCATCCTTTCATATATATCTACATAGACAATGGTACAAGTTTTTTTATCATGACGTGGTTTATGAACCCGAGACATTAATTCATGAACCTTCAATCTAAATTTATAATCATAAAATATAAAACTCAAGACTCAAAACATGATTCTTTTAGATTTGAAAAATCTAATAAGCTTTTAATAGTTAAGTAAATCTATAAGTGACCTAAAACAAAAACTTTGAAAAATACATACACGAATTAGAAATAAGAAACCGACAAGTTACAAGAAAATTTATAAACCATAGATAAAAGTTTATGAACCTATAATATAAAGCTCGTGACCCATAGCAAAAATTTTAGAGAGTTGTAAAATCTCATAACTTAGTAAATAGATGATTAAGATTATAAGAGAAAATCCATGAACAAAACTAAAAGAACGTGAAAAAACATGATGAACATCTAAAAGAAAAATCACGAGCTTGAAAAAATTCATACTATAATATGGAACCCCTTACTTACTACAAAAAAATTCTTGTAGGTTTATAAATTATCATAAATTTTTAAATAGGCTAGTGAGCCTATAAGAAGAACCTCGTGAACTTAATATAGAAAATTCATGTAGCTAAAAACATATCATTGACATATGAACAAAATTATAAGCAAAAGACGCGGGCTTCCAATGAATTATCTTATAGAAAATTTATAAAACTTTAATATAAATTTATAAACCTTCTATATAAATTCGTGAACATAAAATATAAAACTCATGACCTACAACAAAAATTCATATATTTCTAAATAGGCGAGTGAGTCCATAAGAAAAAAAACTCATGAACGTGATTTTTTTTATTATACATCCAAAAGAAAATTCATGACCAAAAAGACGTGAACCTTCATTTAAATATTACGAATTTTTTTTGTGAATGTTCAAGATAAAATTTGTGAACATCAGTATAAATGAATGAACCCACAATATCATGAATGACTAATATAAAACTCATTAGCCTTTAAAAAAATCTCTTGAACTTGCAAGGAAAAAATGCATAAAATTATTAAAATACCAATATAATTAAATTAAAAAACATGATATATTTACAAAAATGAGAAATAAAAAAACTAACAAATTACAAGAAATAATCAAAAATAAAAATAAACCCTGTACTTAAATCAACAAACATATGAACCCGTAATATAAAAATTATTCTGATATAATATAAATATAATGAACCTTTACAAAAGCTCTTGAAATTGCCCGAAAATATTCAATTATAAAAAATGATAAACTACTAGGTAAAAAATCATGAAATTATAAATAAAAATAATGGACTTAAATGAAAAAACTTAGAAACCTTCAATGTAAATTCATAAACGCAGAACATAAAATCCATGCAATGATAGTATAAAACAAATGGACCTTTAAAAAACGATTACATTTGAAATATAAAAAACGATGAAGTAATAAGGAAAAAGCGTTATTTATATAAAAAACCATGAACTAAAATGATAAAAGTAATGAACTTGCAATATAAATATTTAAACATACAATATAAATTTTTGAATCTACAATATAAATTCATGATCTTGTAATATAAAATGCATGAACTGTTCATGAAAGTTAAAATTACCTCTTGAACATGCCAAGAGAAAATAAAAAATAAATAAAAAATGACGATTTTCAAGGGAAAATGTAATAAACATTAAAAAAAGATGGACTAAAATGACAAAAATTATGAACGTGCAATATAAAATTCTAAACATACTATGTAAAATCATGAACCCAAAATATAAAATTCATAAACCTTAAAAAAACCTCTTCGAATTGCTAGAAAAATATTCATAAATAAAAGGTATAAAAATGACAAAGTACGAAAAAAATCGATAAAATTTTAAAAAACAATGGTCTGAAATGACAAAACTTATGAACCCATAACACAAATTCCTGAAAAAATAATAAAAAATCAAGGACCTACAATATACAATTTATTAACCTTGAAAAAAGATTTTTGAACTTGCTAGAAAAATATTCATAACTAAAAAATAAAAAACGACGAAATACAAGGAAAAAAGTGATAATTCTTCAAAAAAACATGGACTAAAATGATATAAGTTTCTGAACATAGGATATGCAAGAACCCATAATATAAAATCCATATACGTTGAAAATTGGATCTTAAATTTTCTAAAAAAATATTTATAAATAAAAAAACAAAAAAACGACGAACTACAAGGAAAAAAGGACATTTAAAAAAACATGGATTGAAATGAAAAAGAACTTGTGAAGCCGAAATATAAATTTCTGAACATATAATATAAATTCATGAACACAAACTATAAAATTCATGAACTTCGAAAAAAAGCTCTTGAATTTTCAAGAATTTTTTTATAAATAAAAAATAAAAATATATTTTGAACATGAGCATGGTTTACACAAACATGATGTGACTAAGACATCTTTCAAGCAGAAATTCAGCCTATGAGGGATTCGAACCCTCATCAACGTTGCACAAACACATTGCTCTAACCACTCCTAAAAATTGTAATATAAAAGCAACTAAAATTTTGGAATTAACACTGAATGAAATGGAAGGTTATTTTTTATAATTCTTAGAAATCAAAAAAATTCCTAGAAATCAAAAAATTCCCCACTTCATCATTCGAAGGGAACACAGATTTATGTGGTTCGCCTCTTTTACAGTGTTCTGATGACTCTGAACCTTTTCCTTCACCAACATCTATACCAGCAATACCCGGAAAAAGAAGCTTCTAAAAAGAAACTCAGCACAGGTGCAATTATCTCCATAGAATGTGGAGGTGCAACGCTTCTTTTTTATTTTTTTAATTATTCTTTTTTGGTCGTTGAGGAAGAATGATGTTCAAGGAAACAAAGTACTTAAAGGAAAGGCTTTTGCTGGTGAGAGAGGTCAAAAGCCGAAGGAAGAGTTTTGTGGTGGAGTACAAGGAGCTCGGAAGAATAAATTAGTTTTGTTTGAACATTGTCATTTTTCTTTGATTTGGAAGATTTGTTGAGAGCTTCTACTGTTCTTCGCAAGGAAGGAGGAAGAAGAATATGGAAAGAGGGCGAATTCAAAAAACCTTATTAGCAGATAGGTCGATGACCGTTCGCGTTGCAGCAACCTCCCTGGGCGATGACATTAAATCAAGGGGAGAATGAGAACCTCGACACCGAAGGAAGAGGAAAATGAGGACAACGACTGCGAAGCCGGGGGCGATTCAAGCACAGAGGAAGAAGAGTCATCTCGGGGTGAGGAAGAAGTGCCTTTGAAGGAGAGGTGTCATTGAAGGAGCGAACCAGGAAACCCTAATGCATATTTCTTTGTTCTAGAAGGAGAAGGCAAGATCGTCCAATTTTTTTCATATTAACAACATTGCCATTATAAGCCTATAAAGCCGAGTCTTGGTTTTTCGTTTTGTCTTTTTCTTGTCGAATTTGAGGAACTGTTGATTATTTATATCCGATAGTTCAGATACTTACTCATGTATTCACTTATACTATGCAATTATTAATTCAAAACTAGTGTATATCCCATACCACCCATGGGAATATTAATTTAAGTATTATAAATAATATTTTCTATAAGAGATTATAGATGTGAGATTTTATTAAGTGGTAAGATTTGATGAGATGGATGAATAGTTAATAGATAAAATAGTGACACATGATGAATAGTACTACTATAATCTAAATAGTAAATAAAAAAATGAAGGAATCCAAATTTAACTTCTATGAAACAAACTAAATCTAACTTCTATAATGTTAAATCGGAATCAAAAATCATATTATTTTCTTTATAGATCAAACTTTCAAACTTTTTTGAAATTTTGTACGTAAACTCTATATGTAATTTTACTTACAAACTTAATATTTATCATGTTGATAATGTTTAATATGAAAAGAGTCTATTACTATAAAATATTTTATTTTGCTGAAAGTTTTTTAAAAAAGTTTTGCAGAAAAATTGGATTCATTTTTTATATAGTATAAAATACTCCCTCCGTCCCCTTTTAAAGATCCCATTTAAAAATGGGACACTATTCACAATTTATGGTTCTCATTCCGATTACTCTTAATGTATAAGAAATAGCATAGTCATGTGTGGTTTAGTTTTATTCGTTTCAATAAGCACTTTAATAATATTCAAATTTTATAATTTTTGGAGTTGTATTATTAGAAATATTAACGAAACAAAACACATCTCGGCGAATGTGTCGGGTTGAAATGAGATCTTTATTTAGAGACAGAGGGAGTATAAATTATGACAGGTTTGATTCTTAGAGAAAAATATAGTTTATAATAATATTCATTAGAGAAGAGTAGTAAAGATAATAATAGATTCAATAAGAAAATCACACCTAATGTATAATTGGCTAAATTAAGGAGAAAAATGATAAACTTTAATATATAGGTTGTATTTGTTTTATTAGATTTTGTCAATCTTATAAATAAATATCACTATAATGAGAGATTCTAGGAATGATATATAATCTTAAAAAGAAAATCGGTTAAGAATTAGATTTGATAAGATTTGATTATAAAAAAATTAATATATTCAATTGTAGCTTTAATATATATAGGTGATGGGAAAAGAAATAATTAAAATATTAATAAAGTAGAGAGAGAATAGTGTGACAAATAGGAGATTGACACATACACAATTGTGGGGTCTGAACTCTTGAGAAGGCTTGAAATAGTTTTGCTTTAATAGATATTAAGATATTTCAACACTAAATAATAAAATATATTTAGTTATGTTATGATACAGCATAGTACATACGTTCCTTCAATATGTATAAAAAATATTATGTAAATCGCATGTAATCACATATTCTAAACTATCTTAGTATCTATTAAGAGGTGGGTTCCAATTTGAAGTGCCCTCATGGTGTGAAATGTGAAGAATGTTGAGCCATTAGATTAGAAAATGGAGGGCTGAGATTAAAAGATGGTTTTTTAATGAATCCACGCGGTGGCATTTTTGTATTTAATGGTGAACATTATTTTATTTTATTTTTACGTTTTGTGGCTGATTTTTTTATCCCCTTAGAAGTGAACGGTGACATGTTATATGTGAACATTAGCGTGTTATATGTGTGCCCGAGAAACTTCGCACTTCACACCATAAGGGCACTTCACACCGGATCCTTATTCTATCTATTAAAGCTAAAATATTTCAAGCCTTCAAAACAGTTTGAGCCCACTTTTATTGAGCTATCAAATTTCTATTCGTTGAGACTATTCTCTCTCATCCACGTGTACAAGGTTTTTAATTTTTATTAGTCCAAACAAAAACTGAACCAAATATTCTAACCAAAACCTACCGATCTCCTCTTTCTCTTCTGCGTTTTTTCCATCCGCCGCGATCTTCTTGTCTTCTTCCTCTCAATCAGCACAAGCCTTTGACTCTCGCTTATCCTGCTCCTCAGCCTTCCATCAGCCACAGCGTAAGCCCTAACCCTAGCTTCTTTGATGTCTTAAATTTTTATCGATCTAATCAATATCTGATATTTATACAGTTATCATCATCCTCGATGGACGTTGGAGTGGTGCCGGATGCCGAAGGAATAGGAAACGACATTGCCTCCACTGGACTGCAAAAGCAGATTCCGTCACGAGTTATGAAAGTTGGGATTGACAGGGATCTTCCAATCACACCAGTTGCAAAAGTTGGGATTGACAGGGATCTTCCAATCATACCTTCTATGCTTAATTTATTTGTATATATCGTCTTCTGATTGGCAAGGTAGGTTTCTGATTGGCCCGATCATGATACCTAGACAAAGAGATATTATGTAAATCTCCTTATCTACAGAGTTATTTATTTCCCTTAGAAATTATGAGCCTTATGATTAGTTAGTGGTTTCCTGTGCATATACATCTGTTCTTTAAGTATCTTGTGCATTGACTTTGTAATTAGGTCTGGCTCTCATCACTATGCATGAAGCACGACTATGGACAGATGGGAGGTACTTCTTGCAGGCACATAAACAGCTGAGTGGGGATTGGCAGCTTACGCGCATGGGAGAAGATTCTGCAGTGGAGATATGGATGGAAGATGTGAGATTTTTTCCTCATTATATGGATGGTAGGTACGCCTGTATACACCATGATTACTCTGTAGCATGCATGCTGGTGTTTTTCAATATGGTAACTAAAAATGTATGTTATTGATTGCAGTAAGTTATGGATTCCACAATCTGTTGGCGCTGCAAAAACTAGGTTTTACTATGTAGCATTTGATGGATTAGTATTCTTGTACTATGTGAAATGAGTTTGCATCTTGATTTTCATGTCTAATCTGCTCACATTTTTTGTGTTCTGTGCAACAAGATTTAAGTGGACCTGTCACTTCACTAGCAGATATTCAGGTGAGATTTTTTTCTTTTACTTTTTCTCTTAGGTTGTCCATGCTAGGGATCTTCATCTTTTAAATTATGTTGTCCATGTTATAACTGTTTTATTTATTGCAGAGAATTGTGAGGAGGCTATTGAATGGGTTTCAACAGAAGATAAGCCAAAAGTTCTCAATCAAGTATGTAAATAAGGTTGCAAAGCTAATTATGCTTCATTTGCATCTTGGGTATAAACCAATTTCATTGATGAGTTTCAGGGGAAGAAAGAGCTGCAAAAAACTCTGAAGAGCCTTCAGATATGAGTAAGATGAGTGAATTTACATACAAAGAGTTTATTTGCGGTGAAGAAGCACATAGAATATCTCTAAATGAGCCGTACTGCGTAAGACGGCCTATCCGTAGAGGTCACTTCAATGTTTCTACACATTATTCCACCCAACAGGTAAAATGCTTCTTGATTGTTCATCATTATATGCCTGCTAATGTTGTTTTATCTCCTGATTAACTTGTTTAATGCAGGTGATTGATGATCTCCATGCTATTTGGGATTGGATAATCACTAATAAAGTGGGGGCATCACAAGCAAATATTGGAGTTCTGGTAATCCATTTGGCTAATCTAGCTTTTGTATGTTCAATTAGAAGACTAATGAATGTTATTGGAACCATATTTGTTTATGGCACAGTTGGAGGTTGCAGGGAGGACTGACATCCCAGTTGTTGAAGGATCCATTTGCAAAAAATATTGGACAAATTGTTATTCTCAGTGGGGACTTTTCTGTAAATGGAAATGTCAATCATGTAGCTGAAGCCAATGTGAGTCACTTTCGTCATTTCTCATCTATGAATATTTCTTACCAATTTTTGCAATGATATCTTTTAGTAAATTTCTATATTTATTTTCAGAACTTTTCATAAAGGTTATTTTATTTTCTAGGAAATCAGTTTAGAAAAGATAATTCCATCATATCTACCATTTTTCATAATTATATCTTTTAATAAATTTCTTTAATTAAAACCGGATATTTTTATTATCTTAAATCAATATGAGATATGTTAAGATTTGGTTTCTAATTTTCTAGGAAATCATGAACTCAGTTTGGAAAACATAATTCCATCAAACAGTTTTCATAATTATACCTTTCAATAAATTTCTTTGATTAAAATCAGATATTTTTATTATCTTAAATCAATATGAGATATGTTAAGATTTGGTTTCTATTTAGGAAATCAGGAAATTAGTTTAGAAAAGATAACTCCATCATATCTACGAATTTTCATAATTATATCTTTTGATAAATTTCTTTAATTAAAATCGGATATTCTTATTATCTTAATTCAATATGAGATATATTAAGATTTGGTTTCTAATTTTCTAGGAAATCAGGAAATCAATTCAGAAAACATAATTCCATCATATCTAACAGTTTTCATAATTATATATTTTAATAAATTTCATTAATTAAAATCAAATATATTTTTCAAATTATATTTATTACTGGTTTTGGTAATTATATCTTTTAGCAAGTCTCTATCTATTATTTATTTTCAAATCTTTTCGTAATTTCTTTCACATAATCTCTATATATACAGACTCGGATAAACAACTTTTCTCAAACTTTTCTTAAACTTCTGTTTCACGTAATATAATTGTGTTTTTCTCAAACTTTTCTATCCTAACTAAACAACTTCTAAGATGCTTATCTTCATTGATGACATTAAGAATGGAAAACAAGATATGAAGCTTCAAAGAAGAATCTTAAGTGTCTAGAAGAGGAAAATCAAGTCAATAAACGAGTTATACTTCATTCTGATCGATGAAAGGTAATAATTTTACTATGAACATATGCGGTTTAGAAGTTGTTGTCTATGTCTTCTTTCTGGCATGTGTATATATATAGGCTAATTACACTTACATACATAAGTAATTACTCTAAACTGACGTGTAATGTTCTAGTTAGGAGTTTTAATAGGCTAATTAGGAGATGGACTACTTCAGTTATAACAGATGGGTTGAAATACAGATCGATTACTATACTTATTTATTTTATAGAAGTTGGTGTCTATGTCTTCTTTCTGGCATGTGTATATATATATATGCTAATTATTTTATTTTATCCCTACTCATTAAATACTACTTCAGTTATGGCAAATGAGTTGAAATACAGATCGGCTAATTATTTTATGATCAAGATACAAATCACGAAAAAGAATGTGAATAATGAGTTTGGGGATACAAACTCATACCTAGTGAAGAACATGTCGGATGATTTAAAGTTGATTGAGCAATTTAGAAGTGTTTTGAATGATACACAGGTTATCTCAATATTTGATTTTCCAATGCATTTGTTTCCAAACATGTATTTAGCGTTTCATACATGTGATGAATTAGAAATTAATACTCTTTGTACCTATATATTTGTAGGAGACGATTTCTGATGCACACGAGGAGCTTGGTGATTCTGTTTGCTCAACCAGTTATTCAACCCCGAAGAAGCGTACCTTGGATGAGACTGGATATACCAAAGACAACTATGAAGAATCTTCAACTAAGTTGAAGAGAGTGAAGATGTAAAAGACTAACTAAATTGCTATTTCTATGATATTTTTCTTCGATGAATTTTAAGAAGGTTGTTTGATTTATTTTTTGTAATCAATTTTACTTTAGGATTCTTTGCTATTTGTAATCTCATCATGACTTCAATATTAATTATTTTTGGTTATTTTTGAGACATTCATCCACAAATTCAACCAAATTGTCCAATGTGTACAATTTGCTTAGTTTTTAAGTGATGTGTATAACTGGTGATGAGACTCATGGCATTATGCCCATCACGCTAGACGTCGGTTTCATAGTTGTAGATTTGTAGTTTTTACTTTTTAGAGAACAAAGAACACCCTTTCAAAAAAAAGAAAAAAATAACAATGAACACAATCTTTAACTGTTAGATTCAGATCCGTCCTAACTTCTTCGACCGCTCAGATCGTGTCCGTTCTCGCCCTCCCAAGTTCGCCCCAAAACATGCCCAAATTCGACTCCAGCAAATCGAAAATGCATTAGATTTCGAATTTCGTGCCAAAATCTGTACTCTTCTTTTCAATCTTCTGTTTGCCTCTGCCTCTGAATCAACAAAAAGCCTTGCAGAATAATTATACAGCAGGATATCGAAAAAAGATATGATTACGATAAAGATTAGGCCTGGGGGCCAATTTAGAATACGTAAATCAACATAGGTGATTAGGCCACCTGTTTACTATAATTTCAACCAAAAAAAGATATGATTACGGATAAAGAAACCAATTTATGAGATTTGGTTGGTTTTTATTCAAGTTTGTTAAATAAGATAGAGAAACAAATTGTGAGAATAAAATTAACTTCTATTATTTTCTCATTAGTTCTAAAGATATTATGAATTAAATTTATTTTTTTAATCAAAATAATTAATAAAAGATAATATATTTCTTATATAAGAGGACGTGATTGCCATCAAATTAGTCTACGTGTTTTCTTTCATTCATCAGCTCATGTGCACCCTTAATTCCCTCCTTCAACTGTCCAACACTCAATATTTTAACCTTACTCCGTTCAAGAACCTAGCTCCGTATCTACTTACCGAGATCCACTTAGTGAAGAAGATATATACCATTAACAATGAGGTATGTAGCTACTATTTGTTGTAACATATAAAAAACCATGAACCGATAATGTATAATATAATAGATCATAGTGGTGGTAGTCTATTTGATAACTTTGTTTTAGACTTTAAATTGATTTGTCCGATACTGTTTGAGAGAGTAGTGTGTAGCAGTTTTCTGCATGGTGCATATTATAACAGATAGTGAGTTAGGCATACATGTTTCATTTTAAAATAATTGACAAAAAGAATAATGTACAAGTATGTATAATGGTAGTTTAGGTCTCTACTTCTGATGTGGGATAATATTTTTTTTCTAAGAATAAGTACTGGGCTAATAAAAGATAGGCCCATTAGTATAGTTAATAAAGAATGAGCCGAGTTTCTAAGTCTTTCAACCTATTATATAAAATTTATTGATATGATATAAAAACCAAAGTAATATAGTAATTATTTAAATAAGTTGATCTAGATATATCTTAATATTAAGTATAGGGTTTTGATTTTATTGAGTTCGATATATCTTAATATCTTAATATAATCTAAATTTATAAAAGATTTTTTTTAAAATTTGAAATATAGTTTATAATAATATTCATTATATGTTAAAACAGATTTCTATATATATCTGACATAGTTATTAGTTTGAAATTAATCTAAATCTATACAATAAATTTATAAAATTTTAATTATAAAATTATTTTTTTAGAAAAATCATATAAATTTAATAATTAAAAATATATTAAGAATAATATGTTTTTAAACAGAATATCGGTTAAGAATAAGATTTGATTAATAAAAAAATAATATATCCAATTGTAGCTTTAATATATATGTGATGTAAAAAGAAAAGCAATTGGTAGTTTACCAACAAAAAATGAGTCTTTATTTATTTTCAAATCCTGAAAATATAATATTTGGCTAATTGCTTAAATACTAAATGTATTTTTTTTATCTTTTGATGCAGTGACCCTTCAAATAACAACGAAGCAAACAAAACTAAAATTACTCCCTCAGACTTAGTAGGGGTGAAAAAACGCCAAAGAAGAAATTTAAAAATTCTAGGTATTTTTTATATATGTATTATTATATTGGTAAATTTAGCTACTACTACTTGTATATTTATACTACTACTTCTATATAAAAGAAAGCACGAAAAATAAAACGGAGGTCCCTTCAAGTTCAGTTAGACCGACAACTCCCATAGCACCACGTACGCTGGTCAATAGAGTCTTATTCACGAGTCCTGTTTCCACGACAAATATAACAGAGGCCTCTTCAGTGATACTTACAACTCCAATTTCAATTTTCCTAAATACATTGATCAAGCCGGCCTTTTTCACGAGTCATGTTTCTCAGAGTACGTGTTATTTATACTAATCCATGTGATTTGCCTCATATATAAAAAATCATACAAAATGTGAATAATGTTGTTTAATATTTCATTATTTGAAAGTTAACCAACATAGGCAAATCAGAGGATTTTCCATGAACCACAAAATAACACAATTGATAGATAACACCAATGGTAAGATTGTTTAGTATTTATAGTTCATTCTACATGGTACGATTTATGTTGATTGCAGTTTCAGTAAGTCAAAAAAATTATATCTGATATTAATTTCATATATATTTGTAAATGATGAAATAGGTTGTGGACCTTGCGGTACAGGAAAAGGAAAACAACAACTTTCGAGTACCATATCAATGAATCAATACTTGTGGGAGAAAGATAACATTTCTGTTGTAAAAAAACACTTAAATTAGTCTTTGTCTTAGTACTATGTTCATAAACAACGCTTTATTTAACCAACAACTATACATAATTGAAAAATCTTTCACATGTGCAGTAACAAAAATCTAAATTTTATGCAGAAAATAGATTGAAAAGGAAAGAAGCACTTGATAGAGCACGCCAAAGATCGAATGAAATTGGTATGTTCTTTTCAAAATCATAAATTACTACCGTTCCTAGAAATAGATTTCATCTAAGCGCTTTAGATTTTATCGTATGCAACACTTGCTAGAAAATAATTTACAACATTAGCCTCCACCGAATTGCTTTCTTCTAGATATTTGACCATAAAATTGCAATTTCTCTTTTCTATTCTATTTTACCAAGTCTTCTAATGCAAAAATGTAATATATAATTTTTGTATGTAGAATATCATGATATAGGAGATCCATATTTCAAGTGTCAATATTGTGGCGCTATGATGTGGTATGAGGAAAGGACAATTAAATCGCAAGCTACAACGAACCCGACGTTCACTTTATGTTGCAGAGAAGGGAAGGTTGAGTTGCCCTTTTTAAATGCTCCGCTAGACCTATTAAAAAACCTTATCCGGAGGAATGATCCTCGAAGTGGCAACTTTATCAAAAATATCAGAACATAGAACATGACGTTTTCATTTACATCAATGGGCGGAAGAGTTACCCAAAATCAAGGTCAAGGGCCTTACTCATTTAGGCTAAACGGTCAGAACTGCCACATGATTGGTACTTTGATACCAAGTGATGGGTATATCCCATAATTTTCACAACATTATATACATGATGCATATAATGAAGAAGGAAACCGCTTCCGTGCTCATAGGTTTGTTCTTTATTTGACATATTATTCAGTACTTATTCTTAAAAATTATTGCGTTCATATTATTTTATCTTACTTTCTCTTCCATTAATTTTTATTTATCTACATTAAAAAATTAATGACATTCAAATACAACAATACAGGTCTAATGAAAAGGACCAGGTCGATATCACAATTGTTCGTGATCTAAAAGACATGATAAATAAGCACAATCCAGTCCCACATACATACAGGATGGCCAGAGATAGAATAGAAGATAATTCCTCCAGTACAAATCTCAAAATGAAGCTCATATATTTGAGAGAAACAGATGGACGGAGTTACAACCTCCCTAAGACTTCTGAAGTGGTGGCTCTAATTGTTGATGATATGGAATCCCACACAGATCTTAGAGATATTGTAATTGAAACAAAAGATCATGTTCTTAAGCGTATAAATGAGATTAACCCAATGTACCTTCCTCTACAATACCCGTTGCTGTTTCCATATGGCGAGGACGGATACAGGATAGACATTAAACTAAGTGATGAGGTCAACAACTCTTCCAGAAAGAGGTTAAAGTGCAGTATGAGAGAGTTTTTTTCATTCAGAATCCAAGAAAGACCGACAGAAGAGTCATTGGTTTTGTCTTGCATGAGGTTATTCCAGTAGTTCTTGGTAGATGCTTTTACAATGATTGAATCAACAAGGCTAAATTACATTAGCCATAATCAACCAAAATTCAGGTCAGAGAACTTTAAGCGTATTGCTGAAGCCGTTCAGAATGGAAATACGGATCCATCATCGACTGGAAAACGTGTACATTTACCTTCATCCTTTATTGGAAGTAAAAGGAACATGGTCGAGTTGTATAGAGATGCAATCACAATATGTAAGTCTTATGAACATCCTGACTTTTTACTCACTTTCACTTGCAACCCAAAGTAGGATGAAATTACAAGATTTGTGAAGAAGAGAAATCTTGCACCAGAGCATAGGCCAGATATTATCGCAAGGGTATTCAAAATAAAGCTTGATCACTTGATCGAAGAGTTAAAATTAGGCAAGATATTTGGAGAAGTCAAAGCAGGTAAAATATTTTACTTTTTATTTTTAATTGTGCAGGTTTATCTACACTTGATATTTTAATATTTAAGAAATAACTTGACTAACTTTAATATGTGATTCACAAGATTTTAATAATTACATTATCATTCGTATATCAATATTTGTACTCATTTTTCGTATTATTTTTACAATCATCTATACAATTGAGTTTCAGAAGAGGGGATTGTCGCATGCTCATATTAGTCTGTTTCTCCATCCAGACAATAAAATAAAAATAGCTAATGAGATTGATGAAGTAATATGTGCTGAAATTCCAGGCCAAGTCACACGACCCGCATTATATGAAGTCGTTTCCGAATCAGTGATGCATGGACCTTGTGGATTGATGAACCCAAAGAACGTTTGTATGGATAAGGGAAAATGTTTAAAACATTTTCCTAGATCATTTCAAGAAACCACTGCTATCAATGAAGAGTGATATCCGGAATACAGAAGGAGGGATAGTGGTAGAACGGTAGAAAAGAATGGTCATGATCTGAACAACGGATATGTAGTTCAATACAATCCTACTCTTATGTTGAAGTATAGAGCTCACATCATGGTGTAATCAAGCGAGGTCTATAAAGTATTTGTTTAAATACATTACAAAAGAGGAAGATCGGGCAACTATGGCAATATTCTCCAACAAAGATGGGAGTGAAGTTGATGAAATTAAGCGATACTACAATTGCTGGAAAGCGTGTTATATATATTTTAAAGTGATAATTGAGTTAACAAATATTAATTCTTCCTTTTAATTGAATTCAAATATATATTTTCAGATATGTTTCTCCTTGTGAAGCTGCTTGGCGAATATTTGACTTTCAAATGCAATATAGAAGTGTTGCTGTTGTGAGGCTCAATTTTCATCTTCCAGATGAACATCCTATAATGTTTGATGATGAAGATTTCATTGATGACGTGTTTCAAAAGGCTGGCAGAATGACCACAAAATTCTTGGCATGGATGGAGTTTAAATAGAATGATGAACATAGCTGAAAGTATTGTTATCATGAGTTTCCAGTGGAGTATATTTGGCTTCAGGGTAAGAAAGAATGAAGAAAGCTAGGAAAAGGTGGTAAGAGGGCAATAGGTCGGGTTTATCATGTACCTCTTGGAACCGGTGAGCCCTACTATATCGGAATCTTACTAAACCACGTGAAAGGACCAACATATTATGAAGATATAAGAACAGTTAATAGTGTTCTTTACCCTTCTTTTAAAGAGGCTTGCTATGCTATGGGATTGCTTGATGATGAAAAGGTAATGGATGATTAGTTACGTCAACTAATGATTATACATTATGATGGATGATAATTATGCTTTTCATATACTAAACGAATATAATTATTGATTCATGTCAGGAATATATCGATGGTATACTTGATGCCAGTTTCTGGTGCACCTCTCAGTATCTTCACAATCTTTTTGCTATGTTGCTACATTCTAGTACTTTATCAAGACCTGAAATTGTATGGGAGAGCACATGGAAGGAGATGTTTGATGACATTCTCAATCGACAAAGGATGATACTACAAGACAAAGGTAATACTTTCTATCACTTAGTTTTCTGAATAACAAGCGATAATACCTTCTAGCAATTGATTCTTTGAACATTACAAAAATTAACTCTTCATAGACATTTCATGATATTATCTATTAAATGTGAAGACATTGGGTACAACATAATTTAATTCTTTCCATACAAGTTTATACCTATTCTTATAACCAAATTAGTATATAAAGGAATACAATAATATTGTTATTATTATTTCTCAACCTATCATATTTATTTTTAATACATCTCCCTCTATAATACATGTGCAATATGCTATTATAAATACTTAAAATTACAACTATTTTCTGTTTTGTGCTTGCAGATCTACAGATGAGTGATGAACAGTTGAAAAATTATGCGCTTGTTGAGATTGAAAAATTGTTGCATTGTAATGGGAGTACTCTCCGTAGGTTTGAATCAATGCCTCTTCCAGATAACATCATGATATCTGAAGGTATGAATAAGCTCATCAAGAAGAACTCCGCTACGACAGAGAAAAACTAAGACATGAAAACAAGAGGCTTATTTCTAGCTTCATTGATGAACAACGCAGTGTATATGATGATGTTTTGAATGTTGTATCAAGATGTCAAGGGGGTGTCACTACTACACAAATCACATTTTATCCCGTAACTTTTTAGCCCGGACTATCAATATCTGTGATAAATTGTCCTAACTGACACAATTGTTGATGTCCGGGCTCAAAACTCGAATACTATTTTAACCCTCCTTTTTTTAAGCCCGGGCTTTTGCTTTTTCCGTTATATCCGGGCTCTTACGTGCCAACCTTAGAGGTTGCAGCAACTTAATACCCTACTCCTATGTCCGGGTTTTATTCAACTCATAAATTCGGGGTTTATTGTTATTTCTCTTTTAAAAAAATAAAAAATAATTCCTATTCTCCTCAAACCTAATCTTCAACAGAAATTTTTACGCAACTTTTTTTCGTCTTCAGTCAGCCCGAATTCACCCACGTTGAGTATTCCCCAACCCCGGTCATCGTCTTCATCAATCACCGGTAGCAGTTCCCAGCGGCTGTCATTCCTTCCCGGTGACCCTCTTGTGAGTATTCTCTTTCTCCTCAGACCTAATTCGTGATTCTCCTCTCTTCAGACCTAGTTCACGATTTTCTATTGAATCGTGTAGATTTGTTCCTCTGAATCGTTTGCTCTCCTAAAAAACCGTCGACGACCTAATTCAGCATCCACAACCACTATATCGGCATCTTCTTGTAAGTACGTACACTTCCTCCTGGTTTTCTACTGAATCGATTAGCTTTGTTTGTCTTACATTCTGGGTTTGTTGGTATTCCCTTCCTAGCGTGTAACTATATGGCTGTTTGAACATTATTTGGCTGTTTAAACATCAACAAATATACATAACTTTGTTCGTTTTACAATTTGAACATTATCTGGTTGTTTGAACGTTATCTGGCTGTTTTCTGGGGTGAGGGAATCAAGTCTCATCTCTTCTTAATGACTTTGATTGTTACCTGCACGCACCTTATTTGTTCACTGCACTGCAATGCTACTAAATGATTCTTGTGGATGGTCCTGCTGCATTAGAGAATAGTTACAACCAGTTACGCACATTTGGTTCTGGTTTTTTTACGTTGTTTGGAAGACTGTTTGAACTAAAAAGAGAGATAAATACTAATGAACTTATTTGTTCAATCTTTGCTTTCATATTGCACAAAAAATCACACCTTGGACCATCTATAGGGATTGAGCTGCAATAAGGGTAGACTTCCATTTTTCTTCCCGGGTTTAAAATTAAATGGTACTGTATCCATAAGTAGAATGCTTAGTATGAAAATAAGGAGAAAATAAGTGTCAGTTGAGCTTAATCGTCTTTTTAAAGCTTAATCTATTTCTCTTTGTTTTGATGATAACAAACTAATATGTTTAATCTCTTAGTGTTTTTAAGCCTTCCTGGTCATTGCCATATTTGTAAGGATGCGCTTAAGTCACTTAGAGATGCGCTTGACTGGTCACAGTCGCGCTTAACACCAAGCGGAGAAAGTAAGTTTCGCAAACGGTGTTTAATAAATCCATTCAAGACCAAGAAGTAAGAGTGATCGAGCTTCGAGGGCGTAGAGACGCGCTTGAATGAAGTTGAAGAAAGTTGACCACGAGGTTCCACTGAAGCTTAGGGTGCGCCAGAGCGCAAAAGAACAAATCCACACGCTATGAAGGCTGGTAAAGCGGGAGAGTGCAAGTTGTGTGCACAGGAAGGTGCGAGAAGAAATTTACACTCTTTGGGACGCTACTCCAGGGATCGCCAGCGTGGCAGGAGTTTGTTAGAGCTTGAAGCACACGGATTGCTTATGTGGCGTGGATCAACACTTGAAGAACAAAACCAATTCACTCCAAGCCGTTGATTAATTCTGGTGAAGTGATCAAGGCACACGGATTGATGAGGTGGCATTGTGCTTAGTCTTTGTTTGATACACGAATTGAGATATAGGTTTAGCTTAAGGATTGTGTATAAATAGAGTACTATTGCATTCACTCTAGGGTATTGCAAACCGAGAGAATATAGGAAGCTAGAGAGAGCTTAAGAGATATTTCGTTTGTAATCAGAGAGTGTTGAGAGTGCCTTCTTGTTCTTCAGAGCTGAACTCCGAGTATTGTAAAGAGAGAGCTTACGAGTGAGCTTCAAGTGTTGAAGCGAGAGATTGTAATCCTTTCTTAATCAATACAAGTGTAGTGGTGAGTTTTATCCCGAGTCAGCTAGTGACTTACAGTTCTCACCGTTTGGAAATTCTTGTGTGTGCAAATATAGGTGCGCTTTAACAACTTAAACCGCGCTTTATTGTCTGTCTAACCTTTTCCGCACTTAAGGACTTTAGTAAACTCATTACTAATAGTTCGTCATAGTTTAAGCGCAACCCAAGTATTCAAAGCGCAATTGAATTCTTGTTAAGCGCAACTAAGGCTTAATGAACCTTAGTGACAGCGAACAATAGCTGATCAAACACGTGTTTTTTTACAATTGGTACGAACTAGAATTAGCGAGCTTAGTATCAAGGTACGAACTATGGTCGCTTGCGCTTGATAGCTTTGAGTCTTTCATGCTTTTACTTGATCATTGAAATGAATTAGTATTGAACTTGTCTGACTTGTTTGGCTCGATTTGATATAATCCTAGTCCATGCATGCTCTTCTTTGCCAAAACGTGACAATGGTGATCGTCTTCTACCCATATTACATGCCTAAGAAATGATCCATTGCATAGGTGTCCTTAGCCTGACTAGATGTAACGCTTCTCTCGTCCTTTATTGAGCTCTACATTAGAGAAGTATTCATTTGGTGACATAAAGCCCAAATTACCATGCTACATATATATGCACATACTTCCACATCAGCTTGAGTGATTGAATGCTCTAATGTCCCCTATATGAAATGTGCATCTTTCTATTCATAAATTACTTTACATTGTAGTTTGAGAATTGAACTGGACATCACGCTCTTACATCTAGTCATCTCAATCAGTGTTGTGCTTCTTCGGTTTTAGTATTCAGGGGTGATTCAGCATGCGCTTCGGTCTTCAGTGCATTTCAGTGTTACAGTGTATCGCGCTTTGCAGCGCATCTGGGTGGAATTCCTTCCGAGTTGGGTTTGCTTAACTTTGAAGAAATGCCGTTTTGGTCAAATCCGCCTGCCGCTTGTGTGATGTAACGACGCCTTTTGCAGTGCAACGGTCATAATTATAGCCGTTGGGGGCTATGTGCAGGCCTAGCGCAGATTTCGTGTTCTCATTGGACCGTTGAGACGTGCAACGGCTCTATTTTCTGATTGGCGTTTAAAGCGGCTAAGGAGTTGTTGAGTGAGCTATATATATGAGGTATTCATCGCACTATTCTGCCTTACCTCTTCTTATCTTCTACCTTTACTCTCTTCTCCTACCCTCATTCTCCATTTTTACACTTACAATCACTACCATGGACAAAGTTCTCAGCACCCTTCATGAGCTTGACCCTGAAACACGGGCCAAGATCCAATCAATTGTCCAGGCCTCCTCCTCCACTCAGCCTGCCTCTCAAAATACCCCAGCATCTCACGAAGTTACTTCTCCCTCCACGAAACCAGCCTCTCCTCCACCAAATACAACTTCCCCAGCTACTAAAACGGCCTCTCCTCCAATTGACCTGACCGGCCATGATGACCCAGCTCCTAACCCAGATGGCCCCTTAAAACCCCTCTTCTCTCATGATCCCCCGGTGGATATGGACACTCCCTCTCGTCCTGGCTCTAAAATTCGGACTCCAGCGCAATCCCTACAGTCTCCTAAAGAGCTTCTGGCTAGTATACCATTCGACTCTGACGAAGATGGTGAGTTTCAACTCCTTCCTCGAACTGGTGTTCAGTCTCCTCTTCCTTTACAGTCTCAGAAACCTGATTGGCAAAGTAACGCGCTTCGCCGCAAGGGTAAAAAGCGCAAGGCCGTAGCTCCTCCACCACCTGCTTCAGAGGATGTTGAGTCATCAGATGGGTCTGAGCACGAGTCCCCTCCTCCCGAGCAGAAACAAGTTGGCGCTTCAACCAGATCCAAGCGCACCAAGGTAATGGGCTTAACAGATTTTCCTGCCATTCCTCAGGGTGTATAGAAGCGCTCTTTCTTATTTCCGGAGATAGTGACTCCTGACCTGCTAACCGGCCTTCAAGATTCCTCCCATGTCACTCGCTTTGCCACCTGGTTGAGCTTTCAAGGATGGGATACGCTTGAGATAGAACCAGTGCGCTGCAACAACGCCATGGTTTACCAATTCTATGCTACTCTGGAGTACTCAGCGCCTAATCCGGAATACGGCTCAGTTAACTTCACGTGGAAAGGTAACGTTAAGGAATGTTTTCGTGTGAAAGATCTTGCAAAGGCTATTGGGATGACGGAGCAGTCTAGTGGGTCCGGACGGCTTTACAAGAAAAATTGGCCAGCTGGTGCTACTGCGCTGAAGAAGACGGTGTTTGGACCAAATGTGCCTAAGGGAGCGCTTACAGTGGATCTGCTTCGCCCCGCCAAGCGCCTGCTACACCACTTCATCATCACCAACATCACTCCAAGAGATTATGACCGTGACAAGGTGACTATAGCTGATTGTTGCATTATGGCCACCGTTATTTCCAATCAGGTCGTCAACACTGCTCAGCTCATGATGAGCCATTTGGTGTTGTGTCGCGCTGCCACATCCGGTACTCTCCCCTTCCCACACTTAATTTGCAAGATGCTTCGAGCCGACGGTTTGTACGATAACTCTCTTCCCGATTATGCTTGTTCTACTTTCCTTACCACGGATGCCATCGTTGCTATTCTCTTGCCCAAGTCTGAGGAGAAACTTCATTCTAGCTCGCGCTCTGAGCTGAGCCCTCGCGCTCGAGTCTCCTCTAGCTTTGCCGATCTTTCAGTTATAGTGGCTTCAATGGAAGCGCATCAAGCGAGGGTTGAGAAGCGTCTTAGCGAGATGGTTGAGCTCATGTCGTCTATGCTGAAGCTGGTTCAGGAGAAGTTTGACGCTGAACGGGGTGGTAGTTCATAAGCAGTTGTGATGGTTGCGCTTTTAAGCGCTTTTGCTGACTTTCTTTTCTCTCTACTTTGTTTAAGTTTTTGTGAATTAGCTCGCTAGGGTTCCTACCTCTTTTGTGCCAGTTTGTGAAAATTATAAATGAAGTATGGGTTTGACTTTTATATCTCTGAGAGCCTTACTGACGTGACTATTCTTTACTTTAGTTGCTTAATGTTCTCTATTGAGCTTTGTCTGACGTCTTAGCTAGCAAGCGCACTCTACTATTTTTCTTACCTTATGACTTTGCTTTGAATTTTTCGATGATGTCAAAAGGGGGAAAACACAGGTACATTCCTCTTTGATTAAGGGGGAAGTATGAGGTCGTGCTTGAATTCAGGGGGAATCGAAAACTGATATGGTTAAGTACTTTGGTAAGATACTTTGATCCAATTCCGAATCTGAATACTTGATTAAATTGATATTATTGTCTTCATTTTAGTCACTTAAGAAAGTATTCATGAGCTTACCTGTTTATAGTTTGTCATCATCAAAGAGGGGGAAATTGTTAGTTGAGCTTTAATCGTCTTGTTAAAGCTTAATCTATTTCTCTTTGTTTTGATGATAACAAACTAATATGTTTAATCTCTTAGTGTTTTTAAGCCTTCCAGGTCATTGCCATATTTGTAAGGATGCACTTAAGTCACTTAGAGATGCGCTTGACTGGTCACAGTCGCGCTTAACACCAAGCGGAGAAAGTAAGTTTCGCAAACGGTGTTTAATAAATCCATTCAAGACCAAGAAGTAAGAATGATCGAGCTTCGAGGGCGTAGAGACACGCTTGAATGAATTTGAAGAAAGTTGACCACGAGGTTCCACTGAAGCTTAGGGTGCGCCAGAGCGCAGAAGAACAAATCCACACGCTATGAAGGCTGGTAAAGCGGGAGAGTGCAAGTTGTGTGCACAGGAAGGTGCGAGAAGAACTTTACACTCTTTGGGACGCTACTCCAGGGATCGCCAGCGTGGCAGGAGTTTGTTAGAGCTTGAAGCACACGGATTGCTTATGTGGCGTGGATCAACACATGAAGAACAAAACCAATTCACTCCAAGCCGTTGATTAATTCTGGTGAAGTGATCAAGGCACACGGATTGATGAGGTGGCATTGTGCTTAGTCTTTGTTTGTTACACGAATTGAGTTATAGGTTTAGCTTAAGGATTGTGTATAAATAGAGTACTATTGCATTCACTCTAGGGTATTGCAAACCGAGAGAATATAGGAAGCTAGAGAGAGCTTAAGAGATATTTCGTTTGTAATCAGAGAGTGTTGAGAGTGCCTTCTTGTTCTTCAGAGCTGAACTCCGAGTATTGTAAAGAGAGAGCTTACGAGTGAGCTTCAAGTGTTGAAGCGAGAGATTGTAATCCTTTCTTAATCAATACAAGTGTAGTGGTGAGTTTTATCCCGAGTCAGCTAGTGACTTACGGTTCTCACCGTTTGGAAATTCTTGTGTGTGCAAATATAGGTGCGCTTTAACAACTTAAACCACGCTTTATTGTCTGTCTAACCTTTTCCGCACTTAAGGACTTTAGTAAACTCATTACTAATAGTTCGTCATAGGTTAAGCGCAACCCAAGTATTCTTGTTAAGCGTAACTAAGGCTTAATGAACCTTAGTGACAACGAACAATAACTGATCAAACACGTGTTTTTTTACAATAAGGAAAAGTGAAATAGAAGGTTTGCATTTTGGATGAAAATAAGGAAAAGAATATGAAAACAAGTATGACATGACCAATGTTTGATGACAGAGGGAAGTATAAAAGAGAAAAAAGCAGTTAGTCTTTACACTAAAAAAGTATCAAATTATTGGTTCATCTACTGTGGCTTGTGGGCAGTTATGATGAGATAGTTGACTTAATTATGATAACAAAGTTCAAGCAACTCATGTGTTTAAAAAACGAGCAGATGCTTGTTTATGTCGGTGACGAAATTACTAATAAGGATAGAACAGTTAAGAAATATTACCAATCTATACAGTAAAAGGAGGAATGAAAAAAACGAGGGTTGTGTCTGAGAATTTGTTTCCCACAACAATATAAGCTAGCATGTAGTTTCCATATCAAAAAGATTTTTTGTCCAAGTATAATAATCTAGCTTTAAAAACCTTCCAAAAACTTATGTTTGTGAAACACAAGATGGCACACAATAGTAAATCGTACCACAAAGACTGAGGTTTTTAAATAAAATAGACAAAACAAAATGGGAAGGACCACTTTTTGCTGTACAGTACTGCACTAAAACAGCGTTGGCATGGCATGGTAGATTTTCTTAGCAGTTGAAGGTTGTGTTATGATAGCTATAGATAAAAAGTGTAGTAATTATTATACTACAAATGTTGTTGCTTACTTGCTCCATTATACATTAGTGTGAGACCCTGGTGGGAAAGCCAAACCTAGAGATTCTAGTGTGTAATTTGTGTTATCTGACTGAAATGCTTGTGTTTTACTTAAAAAAAGTAAGAGATGCACGACTGTGTTTGCACTTCTTATGACTAGATTTCCATATCAAGTTACCTTTTAAGTTTTATCTGTTTAGAGAGGCTTGTGTCTGCTACAAAACTGTTATGTAGAGGCTGCTATGAAGTTTACATGTGGCAATCATGATACTGATAATTTTATAGTCTGACATCAGTTGATCGAACATGCTTTGAATAGGTTCACACACCTCATCTCCCTTTGGCTTATGATGTGGGCACTTTAGTTACATAGCTTCTTCTACTCTAATGTCTAGTTTGTTATTCACATTTGTTTCTCTGGTATTTTTGTTCCTTAACAGATCTCTTCGCTTCCTCCTTTCCTATTGTTAATTAAATTGTCATTCTACATGAAAGGAAAAATTAAGCTGCTGTTTCACTCTTCTTGTTGACTGGTAAAATGCTGCATATTTATCTGATCTGCTTGTCTCTTTATTTTTCTATATCATTTTTCTTATATTTAGTTGTGGAATTTTTCCCACAATTCAAAGTCACATCTTCAATTTATGTTGAGTTAGTAAGGTTATGTAGCTGATCTGCTTCTTTGTTTAATAAAAGCATGGTGGAGACATTAATGTCGCTGACCACACTGGGCAGACTGCATTGCATTGTAGTGCAGTACGTGGTGCAGTCCAAGTTGTTGAGCTTCTATTACAAGAGGGTGCTAAGGTAAACGTTGTGGATGTATATGGATATCAGGTTATTGTTTCTTCAAACATCTACGATTCTATATTTGATAGTTTCTTGAAGTATGGGAAGTTGGAATATGAACTCATTTGTGTTTCTTGTTTTGCCAAAAATGGCAGTATAGGTTTTTATAGATAAGATTTTCTTCTTTATAAAGTTTACTTATGACTCACATATAAAAGTTAATCTGCTGGTTAAAAAAATCACAGGATGGAAAAGGACCCTAAGTTCTCAAGCAGGGTTACTGTGTCAGATAGGTCATTGTGTCAGATAGGATGTTTTGCATATGCTTGAAACTTTCTGACTAGCGAGCGCCATAGATAGCATAAGTTCTTTTTGGCTAAATAAATTACATATTTTCTACTGATTTAAAATGTTACTAGTTAAAGTAAACTCAGTAAAGGTTGTTGTTTACTAAATTTTAAATCTCTATCTTGGATTAGTTACTGAATTTGTTACGGGTATTTGCATCACTAGATGATATCATGGAATCATGCAACTTAGATAATTAGATTGGCAATTTACTGTCATATGCTCTAATCTACTACACTATATTTCATGGTAGTCTAATGGTTGAAGAAGTTTTGTATTACATTTTACAGTAGTATTGGGATGTTTACTGAATTTTAAAGAACTTGATTGTTGCTAACTATATTACGGGTATTTGCTTCACTAGAGGATATCATGGTTGTTGTTTACTGAATTTTAAATCTCTATCTAGGATTAGTTACTGAATTTGTTATGGGTATTTGCTACACTAGAGGATATCATGGAATCATGCAACTTAGATAATTAGATTGGCCATTTACTGTCATATGCTCTAATCTACTACACTACATTTCATGGTAGGCTAATGGCTGAAAAAGTTCTGCATTACATTTTATAGTAGTATTGGGATGTTTACTGAATTTTAAAGAACTTGATTGGTTCTAACTATATTACTGGTATTTGCTTCACTAGATGATATCATGGTTGTTGTTTACTGAATTTTAAATCATGGGGAAGTATTGGGATGTGTAATTAGTGTTATCTGCAATATCTGTATATATCTTGATATGTTCATTTTCTGACTTTCCTTATCTACTTCCTCGGGAAGTATTGGGATGTGAAAGACTTATAGTTTATATTTTTGGTAGCTGTTAGTCTTGCATAATATTGTTTTCCCAAACATATCTGCAATTTCTGTATTTTTAATCCGTCACTACAGAGATTTTTCATAAACATAGAAGTTGACTTGTACTTGCTCCAGATCAACTGAAAGTAGGTACATTACTTGTATGTAATATCAAATTCCTTGTATTTGTCACAATGCTATAGTGGTTGACCTGTTTGATAATATCAAAATGAACAGAAATATGAGATAATTTGTCATTTCTCCAACGTTTCCTTTTTCTTGTGCAGTATTACGTGTATGAGTAAAGATGAAAAGTTAAAGTTGCTTTGGTTGAAAGAAAAGGGGTTACAAAATAAGTAGAAAATAGAAGTCCAGGTTTACCTATCTTACTATTTTTATTGTTGGATTTTTTGTATAATTGTCTAAAATATGTTCATTATCATTTGCAGGATTTCAAATGTGAAGAATGATTTATCTTATGAATATGGATTGGAACTATGAAACAATGTTGAATTCATTTATAGGAAGAAAATCAAGCAATTAGGACTATGAAATTAAGTGAATAATTATATTATGTATTGGATGTCAAAATACTGATGTATGATGTTTGGATTATTATTATAATTTTTGGATTAGTAATATGTGTTGTACATTGTTGAAATTTCAGATTATTTAATGATGATGTATACAGGAAAGTGATTTAGTATTGGGTAAAAATATCTTTTTCTAGACAAGAGTATACAATCCGGATATTGAATATCCGGGCTAAAAAGCCTGTTTTAACTATAGAGCCCGGACTTGTGTGAAAGTAATCCGGGCTAGCAACCTCTGTCAAGCATGCTCTCATTCATCTATAGAGCCCAGGCGTGTGTGAAATGTGTTCCGGGCTCTATACTTTTTAGCCAAAGACCTGAAGCCCGGACCGTTTTTGGGTATATGACGGGATGGAGATTGTCGTGATCCCCATGGTCAAAGTAATTTCCCAACTCAGATTCCACTAGTAGGTGGTAATTAGGGGTCGAATCCAAGAGAGTCAGTTATAGTCTATTTCTATGATGTAACTCGAACGTAACCAAAGGGGTTTTTGTTGTTGTTTGTAACTAACGTAATTAAAGCAATGAAAGTAGCAAAAGATTGTTGTAACAATGATTGGGAAAACGAGTTCACTTCCTTTGTATCAACACAATGTTCATGATAGATTGGTTGATCGTCGAATTCTACTAACATATGTTCATATCGTTTAATTTGGTTGTCCTACTCTTTGTTCGTAAATAGCAACTAGTCCAAATAGTCCTAGAAACCCTTATTGTAAGCAAACACCAAGGAAATCCCAAGATTCAAAAGCACAATAGCATGAAGATCAAAGATAAGTAGGCTCATGCAATACCATTGGCAAATAGCCGATACTCGACATGAGTTCATAATCTCTACACAATAAACACTCGCAAATAGTCTATGTAAATCATGCTTGCTACATAAAGGTCAAGGCTTTTCAAATAGAATTGTCAAGTCCTAGCAATATGAATGATAATAACTAAACCTAGCGTGCACTCTAGATAAAATCAAGATCAAACAATAATAATATAAAGCACCATAGATTATGAAACAATCCTCAAATTAAACTAAAACATATGCGTTTGAATTCTCACAAGCAAATCTAAGAACAAAGGTTTCAACTTGGAAGTGAACTACAATGGATTTTAGTTACTCATGGCCATAGAAGCCATGAATAACAATGGATGAAGGTAGAAAAACGAACCGTGGCTGATGAACTCTCCCAAGCAGCGGCCAAAACTAATTGCCAAAATTTTTTATTCTAAACCCGAAGCTATCTATTATATAGTCTTCAACTAAATAAAAGGAATAAAATAAACGAAACAAATCCTAAAAGATACGGAAAGATATGGAAATCCTATAAAATAAATCCTAAAAAGATATGGAAACCTTATAAAATAAATCCTAGAAGATATGGAAAGATTATAAAATAATACTAAAGTAATCTCGCAGTACACCATCCCGGGACCGTCACCTCATCGAGATCTCACATACTCGTCGAGATTCTTCCCCGTGTAGATTCTGATCACTCCTATCTCGACCGAGATCTTCACTTCTCGTCGAGATCTTCTACGGATACTTCTGATGTATTTTCTCTTGGTATATCCCCGACCCAGATCTTCACTCCTCGTCGAGGACGTCCCAGCTGAAGGTCATATGCAACTCCTCGACGAGGCCTTCCTACGCTGATCTCTACAGAAGCTTCGAGGTAGCTCGGCTTCGCCTCTTAGCTTCTCCAACGCTCGTCGAGTACCCGTCCATTATACTCGTTGAGGATCTGTCTACGCTGCTCCTGCTCATCCTGCGTAGGCTTCTCCTATCCTGCTCGTCGAGTGTCTCTAGTTCCATCCCGCGTAGGTCCTGCTCGTCGAGTATCTCTAGCTCCATCCTGAATGTACTAAAGACGAGCACCAGCGGATCTCCAATACAAAAGTCATAGAAACGCTCACGAGCATTCCGCGAATCTACAAATGAACTCCTAACCTAGATTCCGGAATTACCACTCGTCTAGCACCTAAACACCTCTAAACCTAACTAATAGTCGCTGGTTAATACCATAATATAAGCTCCTATCAGTATATCCGGGCTCTATGCCCTTATACGCCCGGGGCTAAATAGCCCGTTTTTCTAGTAGTGTGTCTTTTTTCTGTATGGATACGGCGGTACTAAGAAAACATTCATCTGGAGATCACTTTCTGCTGCCATAAGATGAAAAGGGGGTTATTGTCACTACTACACAAATAGCATTTTAGCCCAAAACCTATTATCCCGGACTATGAATATCCATGATAAATTGTCCTGATAGGCACAATCGTATAGGGATATTTCATAGGAATACCCAATTATCCCAAATGTTTCTGTTAATATCCGGGCTAAAACCTTAAATAATATTTCAACTTGCCTATTTTTTAGCCCGGCGTGTATTTCTTGTAATATCCGGGCTCTGAAGTCCTACCAAAAAATATTCCACCAATTAAGAGCCCATCCTCTATTCGGGTTTTATTTACATCTTATATCCGGGCTCTATATTATTTGATCATAAAAGAAATAAAAATATCTAAACAAAGTTTTCCAACAGAGGCGGCACTTGGAATTTTGCAACTACTAAGCTCTCTTCGTATTCTCACTTCTATACTCTCTTCATCATCAACTCAGCGCTACTTCCACAATCTCCTCTCTCCTTGACTCCTTACCTTCACCTGCGTCTTCACGTGCCGCTCGTCGACGGAGGATTCCCCTAAAATTCAAGCGGTAAAGATATTTCCACCAAGATTTCCGACCAGCGTTCACTTGTCAAAGTTTACTTCCGTGAGCGACTTATCCTCAGATCTGTCGAACTCCTTTTCCTGACCGCTTGTCCCCTGTCTATTTCTCCCCTCTTCAAATCAGGTACATGTCTAGCTCTTTCAATTTTTTATCTAGAAATCAGGATTCTTTTGATTTGGGGGATTTAGGTTTTGATTTGGGTATTTAGGATTTCGATTTCAAATTTATGGACTTCGATTTGGTGTTATGATTTGGTTTATATGTTTTGGCTTCAATATGCATCCGAGAAAGGTTTTTACATACTTTGTTTTTGTGGTTCTATTCATATTTTAATGGATTGTAGATATAGTAATTGAAAGAGAAATTTGAGAAGACAATGAAGGAAGCTGCTGATAGGTTTCAGGGTGCTAATCTCTATGTCAAGAACCTGGATGACACTGTTGATGATGAGAAACTAAAAGAGTTGTTTGCTGAGTATGGAAAAATCACCTCCTACAAATTATGTAGATAATATTGTGTGCTCCAATTTACTTTGTGTACAGAAAAGAATAATTTCATGTGTTTATTAGGTAATGCGCGATCCTACTAGAGTAAGAAAGGGCTATGGCTTTGTTGCATTTTCTACTCCTGAGAAGCTTCTCGAGCTGTGAGTGCTTCTTGAAAAGTGTATTTAACTACTGCACCCTTTAATATATTTCATTACTTGGTATGTATGGTCTTTTTAGATGGCAGAGATGAAATGGTAAAATGATTGCTAGCAAGCCTTTGTATGTTTCTCTTGCTCACAGGAAGGAGGAGAGAAGGGCTAGGTTGCAGGTTTGTTTCTATAACAGATTGTAACAATCAATGGTTAAATTATTATTTTCTATTCTCCATAAGTTTCAATATAGTTCAACACTCTATGATTGTCATAAATAACTCATATTAAGAAAACTACTAATCAGTATGGAAAGTTAAGTTTTTTCTCTCAATTTTGACATCCACCACTTTTTTTAAACAAATACTATATCCAATACAAATTTAAATGATTTCTCATTTATATGTGACAAAATGCCTTGAAATCATATAATAAAAAATAATTGTGGACAAATTTAAAGGCTAAATTTACAGTCTTTAGAGAATGGAGGTATTATATAAATGTAAAAACTTCGTTTGTATTTAGAAAATCGGTGTTAGTAGGCTCAATTTTCTCAAATGAGGCCAGTTGCAATGCCACCATTAGTAACTTCACGTTTACCAATGTTCCCACATGGTGCTCCTGGTATGGACAACAAATATTCTACGGACAAGCTCCACCCATGATGCCTCCTCAGGTGTGTTTTCTCGGTTGTTGTTTATAAAGAAGATTAACAAGATGTAGTGATGATGTGTTTATTGATGGTGGTGGACAGGGTGGGTTTGGGTACCAGCAACAACTAGTTCCAGGGATGAGGCCTGGTGGTGCACCAATGCCCAATTATTTCATGCCAATGGTGCAGCCTGGTCAACAAGGTCAACACCCTGGTGGAAGACGTGGTCCCATGCAACAGAACCAACCTCCTCCCATTATGCAGCAACAGGTAACAAATAGTCAATCTGTTTTCGACATTTGAACTGCTATTATGTGATGGAATCCTAATTTTCAAGTCTCTAACAAGTAGGAGATTGAGAAGAATCTGCATGTTTCTTTATTCAATAATAATCTGAGTAAAAAACTGACTATGTCAGTGCTTAAATTACTAAATTGAACCACTGATAGCTGATTAGTAGTGGTGACATTCTACCACTAAAACCAGTTGCTTATAAAAATCACGGCGTCAAACTTCTCGTTGGCTATGTACTTTTCAATTGGCTATGTACTTTATATTTGTTTGTTTTTTAAACCTCAAAAAGTGAGCGCTATATTTTTGGAGGATGAGAGCCATTTCCTTTTTTTCCCCTTCAACCGCTTTCGTCTTCAACGCTCTCCTTTGTTTCAACATTCACCATTCCCGGCAGCTCGTCGACCTCCTTCGGTGAGCTCCATCGTCTTCACCTTCAGTGGCAGCAGTTCTCGGCAGTTCGTAAGTCCGTCCTCGATGACCCCTGTGAGTATTCTCCAATCTCCTCAACGCACCTATTTCGCGATTATCCTCTGACCTAATTCGTAATTCTCCTCAGGGCTCTCCCGGTTTTGCGATTCTCCTCTGGCCTAATTCGTAAGTCTCCTCTTATCTACTTCTAGCTATGATGAAATTAGAGTAAGCATCGTCGAATTATGCAAAACTGAGTACTTCATGTGTTCTCCACTCCTCAATTTTTCCAGTTCTATTAGAAATAGGTGAAGATGTATCAAATTGATTAGCGTTTATATCTAGAAGTTCACCTAACAACACTTAATTGTTTGCTT
>NW_027370888.1:0-32425 GCF_046119375.1 Phyllobates terribilis | reverse complement strand
TACTGTTTGTGCATTTACAATATTCATTGATTTTTGCCATTGAAAAACGTCCAGAAATGATTGAAGCTACTGACTGAATGAAAGGAGCTGGCATCTCACTCTCTTTGAGTCTTCTTTATCATGCTAAGAGGAGCAGGAAAAAGCAAAAAATTTCAGAATTGCAACTTGCAATGCGGAGAAATTACTGTTTGTGCATTTACAATATTCATTGATTTTTGCCATTGAAAAACATCATGTTATTCATATACCAGAAATGATTGAAGCTACTGACTGAATGAAAGGAGCTGGCATCTCACTCTCTTTGAATCTTCTTTATCATGCTAAGAGGAGCAGGAAAAAGCAAAAAATTTCAGAATTGCACCTTGCAATGCGGAGAAATTACTGTTTGTGCATTTACAATATTCATTGATTTTTGCCATTGAAAAACGTCCAGAAATGATTGAAGCTACTGACTGAATGAAAGGAGCTGGCATCTCACTCTCTTTGAATCTTCTTTATCATGCTAAGAGGAGCAGGAAAAAGCAAAAAATTTCAGAATTGCACCTTGCAATGCGGAGAAATTACTGTTTGTGCTTTTACAATATTCATTGATTTTTGCCATTGAAAAACATCATATTATTCATATACCAGAAATGTTTGAAGCTACTGACTGAATGAAAGGACCTGGCATCTCACTCTCTTTGAATCTTCTTTATCATGCTAAGAGGAGCAGGAAAAAGCAAAAAATTTCAGAATTGCACCTTGCAATGCGGAGAAATTACTGTTTGTGCATTTACAATATTCATTGATTTTTGCCATTGAAAAACGTCCAGAAATGATTGAAGCTACTGACTGAATGAAAGGAGCTGGCATCTCACTCTCTTTGAATCTTCTTTATCATGCTAAGAGGAGCAGGAAAAAGCAAAAAATTTCAGAATTGCACCTTGCAATGCGGAGAAATTACTGTTTGTGCATTTACAATATTCATTGATTTTTGCCATTGAAAAACGTCCAGAAATGATTGAAGCTACTGACTGAATGAAAGGAGCTGGCATCTCACTCTCTTTGAATCTTCTTTATCATGCTAAGAGGAGCAGGAAAAAGCAAAAAATTTCAGAATTGCACCTTGCAATGCGGAGAAATTACTGTTTGTGCATTTACAATATTCATTGATTTTTGCCATTGAAAAACATCATGTTATTCATATACCAGAAATGATTGAAGCTACTGACTGAATGAAAGGAGCTGGCATCTTACTCTCTTTGAATCTTCTTTGTCATGCTAAGAGGAGCAGGAAAAAGCAAAAAATTTCAGAATTGCACCTTGCAATGCGGAGAAATTACTGTTTGTGCATTTACAATATTCATTGATTTTTGCCATTGAAAAACGTTCAGAAATGATTGAAGCTACTGACTGAATGAAAGGAGCTGGCATCTCACTCTCTTTGAATCTTCTTTATCATGCTAAGAGGAGCAGGAAAAAGCAAAAAATTTCAGAATTGCACCTTGCAATGCGGAGAAATTACTGTTTGTGCATTTACAATATTCATTGATTTTTGCCATTGAAAAACGTCCAGAAATGATTGAAGCTACTGACTGAATGAAAGGAGCTGGCATCTCACTCTCTTTGAATCTTCTTTATCATGCTAAGAGGAGCAGGAAAAAGCAAAAAATTTCAGAATTGCAACTTGCAATGCGGAGAAATTACTGTTTGTGCATTTACAATATTCATTGATTTTTGCCATTGAAAAACATCATGTTATTCATATACCAGAAATGATTGAAGCTACTGACTGAATGAAAGGAGCTGGCATCTCACTCTCTTTGAATCTTCTTTATCATGCTAAGAGGAGCAGGAAAAAGCAAAAAATTTCAGAATTGCACCTTGCAATGCGGAGAAATTACTGTTTGTGCATTTACAATATTCATTGATTTTTGCCATTGAAAAACGTCCAGAAATGATTGAAGCTACTGACTGAATGAAAGGAGCTGGCATCTCACTCTCTTTGAATCTTCTTTATCATGCTAAGAGGAGCAGGAAAAAGCAAAAAATTTCAGAATTGCACCTTGCAATGCGGAGAAATTACTGTTTGTGCTTTTACAATATTCATTGATTTTTGCCATTGAAAAACATCATATTATTCATATACCAGAAATGTTTGAAGCTACTGACTGAATGAAAGGACCTGGCATCTCACTCTCTTTGAATCTTCTTTATCATGCTAAGAGGAGCAGGAAAAAGCAAAAAATTTCAGAATTGCACCTTGCAATGCGGAGAAATTACTGTTTGTGCATTTACAATATTCATTGATTTTTGCCATTGAAAAACGTCCAGAAATGATTGAAGCTACTGACTGAATGAAAGGAGCTGGCATCTCACTCTCTTTGAATCTTCTTTATCATGCTAAGAGGAGCAGGAAAAAGCAAAAAATTTCAGAATTGCACCTTGCAATGCGGAGAAATTACTGTTTGTGCATTTACAATATTCATTGATTTTTGCCATTGAAAAACGTCCAGAAATGATTGAAGCTACTGACTGAATGAAAGGAGCTGGCATCTCACTCTCTTTGAATCTTCTTTATCATGCTAAGAGGAGCAGGAAAAAGCAAAAAATTTCAGAATTGCACCTTGCAATGCGGAGAAATTACTGTTTGTGCATTTACAATATTCATTGATTTTTGCCATTGAAAAACATCATGTTATTCATATACCAGAAATGATTGAAGCTACTGACTGAATGAAAGGAGCTGGCATCTTACTCTCTTTGAATCTTCTTTGTCATGCTAAGAGGAGCAGGAAAAAGCAAAAAAATTCAGAATTGCACCTTGCAATGCGGAGAAATTACTGTTTGTGCATTTACAATATTCATTGATTTTTGCCATTGAAAAACGTCCAGAAATGATTGAAGCTACTGACTGAATGAAAGGAGCTGGCATCTCACTCTCTTTGAATCTTCTTTATCATGCTAAGAGGAGCAGGAAAAAGCAAAAAATTTCAGAATTGCACCTTGCAATGCGGAGAAATTACTGTTTGTGCATTTACAATATTCATTGATTTTTGCCATTGAAAAACATCATGTTATTCATATACCAGAAATGTTTGTAGCTACTGACTGAATGAAAGGAGCTGGCATCTCACTCTCTTTGAATCTTCTTTATCATGCTAAGAGGAGCAGGAAAAAGCAAAAAATTTCAGAATTGCACCTTGCAATGCGGAGAAATTACTGTTTGTGCATTTACAATATTCATTGATTTTTGCCATTGAAAAACGTCCAGAAATGATTGAAGCTACTGACTGAATGAAAGGAGCTGGCATCTCACTCTCTTTGAATCTTCTTTATCATGCTAAGAGGAGCAGGAAAAAGCAAAAAATTTCAGAATTGCACCTTACAATGTGGAGAAATTACTGTTTGTGCATTTACAATATTCATTGATTTTTGCCATTGAAAAACATCATGTTATTCATATACCAGAAATGATTGAAGCTACTGACTGAATGAAAGCAGCTGGCATCTCACTCTCTTTGAATCTTCTTTATCATGCTAAGAGGAGCAGGAAAAAGCAAAAAATTTCAGAATTGCACCTTGCAATGCGGAGAAATTACTGTTTGTGCATTTACAATATTCATTGATTTTTGCCATTGAAAAACATCATGTTATTCATATACCAGAAATGTTTGAAGCTACTGACTGAATGAAAGGAGCTGGCATCTCACTCTCTTTGAATCTTCTTTATCATGCTAAGAGGAGCAGGAAAAAGCAAAAAATTTCAGAATTGCACCTTGCAATGCGGAGAAATTACTGTTTGTGCATTTACAATATTCATTGATTTTTGCCATTGAAAAACGTCCAGAAATGATTGAAGCTACTGACTGAATGAAAGGAGCTGGCATCTCACTCTCTTTGAATCTTCTTTATCATGCTAAGAGGAGCAGGAAAAAGCAAAAAATTTCAGAATTGCACCTTGCAATGCGGAGAAATTACTGTTTGTGCATTTACAATATTCATTGATTTTTGCCATTGAAAAACGTCCAGAAATGATTGAAGCTACTGACTGAATGAAAGGAGCTGGCATCTCACTCTCTTTGAGTCTTCTTTATCATGCTAAGAGGAGCAGGAAAAAGCAAAAAATTTCAGAATTGCAACTTGCAATGCGGAGAAATTACTGTTTGTGCATTTACAATATTCATTGATTTTTGCCATTGAAAAACATCATGTTATTCATATACCAGAAATGATTGAAGCTACTGACTGAATGAAAGGAGCTGGCATCTCACTCTCTTTGAATCTTCTTTATCATGCTAAGAGGAGCAGGAAAAAGCAAAAAATTTCAGAATTGCACCTTGCAATGCGGAGAAATTACTGTTTGTGCATTTACAATATTCATTGATTTTTGCCATTGAAAAACGTCCAGAAATGATTGAAGCTACTGACTGAATGAAAGGAGCTGGCATCTCACTCTCTTTGAATCTTCTTTATCATGCTAAGAGGAGCAGGAAAAAGCAAAAAATTTCAGAATTGCACCTTGCAATGCGGAGAAATTACTGTTTGTGCTTTTACAATATTCATTGATTTTTGCCATTGAAAAACATCATATTATTCATATACCAGAAATGTTTGAAGCTACTGACTGAATGAAAGGACCTGGCATCTCACTCTCTTTGAATCTTCTTTATCATGCTAAGAGGAGCAGGAAAAAGCAAAAAATTTCAGAATTGCACCTTGCAATGCGGAGAAATTACTGTTTGTGCATTTACAATATTCATTGATTTTTGCCATTGAAAAACGTCCAGAAATGATTGAAGCTACTGACTGAATGAAAGGAGCTGGCATCTCACTCTCTTTGAATCTTCTTTATCATGCTAAGAGGAGCAGGAAAAAGCAAAAAATTTCAGAATTGCACCTTGCAATGCGGAGAAATTACTGTTTGTGCATTTACAATATTCATTGATTTTTGCCATTGAAAAACGTCCAGAAATGATTGAAGCTACTGACTGAATGAAAGGAGCTGGCATCTCACTCTCTTTGAATCTTCTTTATCATGCTAAGAGGAGCAGGAAAAAGCAAAAAATTTCAGAATTGCACCTTGCAATGCGGAGAAATTACTGTTTGTGCATTTACAATATTCATTGATTTTTGCCATTGAAAAACATCATGTTATTCATATACCAGAAATGATTGAAGCTACTGACTGAATGAAAGGAGCTGGCATCTTACTCTCTTTGAATCTTCTTTGTCATGCTAAGAGGAGCAGGAAAAAGCAAAAAATTTCAGAATTGCACCTTGCAATGCGGAGAAATTACTGTTTGTGCATTTACAATATTCATTGATTTTTGCCATTGAAAAACGTCCAGAAATGATTGAAGCTACTGACTGAATGAAAGGAGCTGGCATCTCACTCTCTTTGAATCTTCTTTATCATGCTAAGAGGAGCAGGAAAAAGCAAAAAATTTCAGAATTGCACCTTGCAATGCGGAGAAATTACTGTTTGTGCATTTACAATATTCATTGATTTTTGCCATTGAAAAACGTCCAGAAATGATTGAAGCTACTGACTGAATGAAAGGAGCTGGCATCTCACTCTCTTTGAATCTTCTTTATCATGCTAAGAGGAGCAGGAAAAAGCAAAAAATTTCAGAATTGCAAATTGCAATGCGGAGAAATTACTGTTTGTGCATTTACAATATTCATTGATTTTTGCCATTGAAAAACATCATGTTATTCATATACCAGAAATGATTGAAGCTACTGACTGAATGAAAGGAGCTGGCATCTCACTCTCTTTGAATCTTCTTTATCATGCTAAGAGGAGCAGGAAAAAGCAAAAAATTTCAGAATTGCACCTTGCAATGCGGAGAAATTACTGTTTGTGCATTTACAATATTCATTGATTTTTGCCATTGAAAAACGTCCAGAAATGATTGAAGCTACTGACTGAATGAAAGGAGCTGGCATCTCACTCTCTTTGAATCTTCTTTATCATGCTAAGAGGAGCAGGAAAAAGCAAAAAATTTCAGAATTGCACCTTGCAATGCGGAGAAATTACTGTTTGTGCTTTTACAATATTCATTGATTTTTGCCATTGAAAAACATCATATTATTCATATACCAGAAATGTTTGAAGCTACTGACTGAATGAAAGGACCTGGCATCTCACTCTCTTTGAATCTTCTTTATCATGCTAAGAGGAGCAGGAAAAAGCAAAAAATTTCAGAATTGCACCTTGCAATGCGGAGAAATTACTGTTTGTGCATTTACAATATTCATTGATTTTTGCCATTGAAAAACGTCCAGAAATGATTGAAGCTACTGACTGAATGAAAGGAGCTGGCATCTCACTCTCTTTGAATCTTCTTTATCATGCTAAGAGGAGCAGGAAAAAGCAAAAAATTTCAGAATTGCACCTTGCAATGCGGAGAAATTACTGTTTGTGCATTTACAATATTCATTGATTTTTGCCATTGAAAAACGTCCAGAAATGATTGAAGCTACTGACTGAATGAAAGGAGCTGGCATCTCACTCTCTTTGAATCTTCTTTATCATGCTAAGAGGAGCAGGAAAAAGCAAAAAATTTCAGAATTGCACCTTGCAATGCGGAGAAATTACTGTTTGTGCATTTACAATATTCATTGATTTTTGCCATTGAAAAACATCATGTTATTCATATACCAGAAATGATTGAAGCTACTGACTGAATGAAAGGAGCTGGCATCTTACTCTCTTTGAATCTTCTTTGTCATGCTAAGAGGAGCAGGAAAAAGCAAAAAATTTCAGAATTGCACCTTGCAATGCGGAGAAATTACTGTTTGTGCATTTACAATATTCATTGATTTTTGCCATTGAAAAACGTCCAGAAATGATTGAAGCTACTGACTGAATGAAAGGAGCTGGCATCTCACTCTCTTTGAATCTTCTTTATCATGCTAAGAGGAGCAGGAAAAAGCAAAAAATTTCAGAATTGCACCTTGCAATGCGGAGAAATTACTGTTTGTGCATTTACAATATTCATTGATTTTTGCCATTGAAAAACGTCCAGAAATGATTGAAGCTACTGACTGAATGAAAGGAGCTGGCATCTCACTCTCTTTGAATCTTCTTTATCATGCTAAGAGGAGCAGGAAAAAGCAAAAAAATTCAGAATTGCACCTTGCAATGCGGAGAAATTACTGTTTGTGCATTTACAATATTCATTGATTTTTGCCATTGAAAAACGTCCAGAAATGATTGAAGCTACTGACTGAATGAAAGGAGCTGGCATCTCACTCTCTTTGAATCTTCTTTATCATGCTAAGAGGAGCAGGAAAAAGCAAAAAATTTCAGAATTGCACCTTGCAATGCGGAGAAATTACTCTTTGTGCATTTACAATATTCATTGATTTTTGCCATTGAAAAACATCATGTTATTCATATACCAGAAATGTTTGAAGCTACTGACTGAATGAAAGGAGCTGGCATCTCACTCTCTTTGAATCTTCTTTGTCATGCTAAGAGGAGCAGGAAAAAGCAAAAAATTTCAGAATTGCACCTTGCAATGCGGAGAAATTACTGTTTGTGCATTTACAATATTCATTGATTTTTGCCATTGAAAAACATCATGTTATTCATATACCAGAAATGTTTGAAGCTACTGACTGAATGAAAGGAGCTGGCATCTCACTCTCTTTGAATCTTCTTTATCATGCTAAGAGGAGCAGGAAAAAGCAAAAAATTTCAGAATTGCACCTTGCAATGTGGAGAAATTACTGTTTGTGCATTTACAATATTCATTGATTTTTACCATTGAAAAACGTCCAGAAATGATTGAAGCTACTGACTGAATGAAAGTAGCTGGCATCTCACTCTCTTTGAATCTTCTTTATCATGCTAAGAGGAGCAGGAAAAAGCAAAAAATTTCAGACTTGCACCTTGCAATGCGGAGAAATTACTGTTTGTGCATTTACAATATTCATTGATTTTTGCCATTGAAAAACATCATGTTATTCATATACCAGAAATGTTTGAAGCTACTGACTGAATGAAAGGAGCTGGCATCTCACTCTCTTTGAATCTTCTTTATCATGCTAAGAGGAGCAGGAAAAAGCAAAAAATTTCAGAATTGCACCTTGCAATGCGGAGAAATTACTGTTTGTGCATTTACAATATTCATTGATTTTTGCCATTGAAAAACGTCCAGAAATGATTGAAGCTACTGACTGAATGAAAGGAGCTGGCATCTCACTCTCTTTGAATCTTCTTTATCATGCTAAGAGGAGCAGGAAAAAGCAAAAAATTTCAGAATTGCACCTTGCAATGCGGAGAAATTACTGTTTGTGCATTTACAATATTCATTGATTTTTGCCATTGAAAAACGTCCAGAAATGATTGAAGCTACTGACTGAATGAAAGGAGCTGGCATCTCACTCTCTTTGAATCTTCTTTATCATGCTAAGAGGAGCAGGAAAAATCAAAAAATTTCAGAATTGCACCTTGCAATGCGGAGAAATTACTGTTTGTGCATTTACAATATTCAATGATTTTTGCCATTGAAAAACATGTTATTCATATACCAGAAATGTTTGAAGCTACTGACTGAATGAAAGGAGCTGGCACCTCACTCTCTTTGAATCTTCTTTATCATGCTAAGAGGAGCGGGAAAAAGCAAAAAATTTCAGAATTGCACCTTGCAATGCGGAGAAATTACTGTTTGTGCATTTACAATATTCATTGATTTTTGCCATTGAAAAACATCCAGAAATGATTGAAGGTACTGACTGAATGAAAGGAGCTGGCATCTCACTCTCTTTGAATCTTCTTTATCATGCTAAGAGGAGCAGGAAAAAGCAAAAAATTTCAGAATTGCACCTTGCAATGCGGAGAAATTACTGTTTGTGCATTTACAATATTCATTGATTTTTGCCATTGAAAAACGTCCAGAAATGATTGAAGCTACTGACTGAATGAAAGGAGCTGGCATCTCACTCTCTTTGAATCTTCTTTATCATGCTAAGAGGAGCAGGAAAAAGCCAAAAATTTCAGAATTGCACCTTGCAATGCGGAGAAATTACAGTTTGTGCATTTACAATATTCATTGATTTTTGCCATTGAAAAACATCCAGAAATGATTGAAGCTACTGACTGAATGAAATGAGCTGGCATCTCACTCTCTTTGAATATTCTTTATCATGCTAAGAGGAGCAGGAAAAAGCAAAAAATTTCAGAATTGCACATTGCAATGCGGAGAAATTACTGTTTGTGCATTTACAATATTCATTGATTTTTGCCATTGAAAAACATCATGTTATTCATATACCAGAAATGTTTGAAGCTACTGACTGAATGAAAGGAGCTGGCATCTCACTCTCTTTGAATCTTCTTTATCATGCTAAGAGGAGCAGGAAAAAGCAAAAAATTTCAGAATTGCACCTTGCAATGCGGAGCAATTACTGTTTGTGCATTTACAATATTCATTGATTTTTGCCATTGAAAAACATCATGTTATTCATATACCAGAAATGTTTGAAGCTACTGACTGAATGAAAGGAGCTGGCATCTCACTCTCTTTGAATCTTCTTTATCATGCTAAGAGGAGCAGGAAAAAGCAAAAAATTTCAGAATTGCACCTTGCAATGTGGAGAAATTACTGTTTGTGCATTTACAATATTCATTGATTTTTACCATTGAAAAACGTCCAGAAATGATTGAAGCTACTGACTGAATGAAAGTAGCTGGCATCTCACTCTCTTTGAATCTTCTTTATCATGCTAAGAGGAGCAGGAAAAAGCAAAAAATTTCAGAATTGCACCTTGCAATGCAGAGAAATTACTGTTTGTGCATTTACAATATTCATTGATTTTTGCCATTGAAAAACATCATGTTATTCATATACCAGAAATGTTTGAAGCTACTGACTGAATGAAAGGAGCTGGCATCTCACTCTCTTTGAATCTTCTTTATCATGCTAAGAGGAGCAGGAAAAAGCAAAAAATTTCAGAATTGCACCTTGCAATGTGGAGAAATTACTGTTTGTGCATTTACAATATTCATTGATTTTTACCATTGAAAAACGTCCAGAAATGATTGAAGCTACTGACTGAATGAAAGTAGCTGGCATCTCACTCTCTTTGAATCTTCTTTATCATGCTAAGAGGAGCAGGAAAAAGCAAAAAATTTCAGACTTGCACCTTGCAATGCGGAGAAATTACTGTTTGTGCATTTACAATATTCATTGATTTTTGCCATTGAAAAACATCATGTTATTCATATACCAGAAATGTTTGAAGCTACTGACTGAATGAAAGGAGCTGGCATCTCACTCTCTTTGAATCTTCTTTATCATGCTAAGAGGAGCAGGAAAAAGCAAAAAATTTCAGAATTGCACCTTGCAATGCGGAGAAATTACTGTTTGTGCATTTACAATATTCATTGATTTTTGCCATTGAAAAACGTCCAGAAATGATTGAAGCTACTGACTGAATGAAAGGAGCTGGCATCTCACTCTCTTTGAATCTTGTTTATCATGCTAAGAGGAGCAGGAAAAAGCAAAAAATTTCAGAATTGCACCTTGCAATGCGGAGAAATTACTGTTTGTGCATTTACAATATTCATTGATTTTTGCCATTGAAAAACGTCCAGAAATGATTGAAGCTACTGACTGAATGAAAGGAGCTGGCATCTCACTCTCTTTGAATCTTCTTTATCATGCTAAGAGGAGCAGGAAAAAGCAAAAAATTTCAGAATTGCACCTTGCAATGCGGAGAAATTACTGTTTGTGCATTTACAATATTCATTGATTTTTGCCATTGAAAAACATCATGTTATTCATATACCAGAAATGATTGAAGCTACTGACTGAATGAAAGGAGCTGGCATCTCACTCTCTTTGAATCTTCTTTATCATGCTAAGAGGAGCAGGAAAAAGCAAAAAATTTCAGAATTGCACCTTGCAATGCGGAGAAATTACTGTTTGTGCATTTACAAAATTCATTGATTTTTGCCATTGAAAAACATCATGTTATTCATATACCAGAAATGTTTGAAGCTACTGACTGAATGAAAGGAGCTGACATCTCACTCTCTTTGAATCTTCTTTATCATGCTAAGAGGAGCAGGAAAAAGCAAAAAATTTCAGAATTGCACCTTGCAATGCGGAGAAATTACTGTTTGTGCATTTACAATATTCATTGATTTTTGCCATTGAAAAACGTCCAGAAATGATTGAAGCTACTGACTGAATGAAAGGAGCTGACATCTCACTCTCTTTGAATCTTCTTTATCATGCTAAGAGGAGCAGGAAAAAGCAAAAAATTTCAGAATTGCACCTTGCAATGCGGAGAAATTACTGTTTGTGCATTTACAATATTCATTGATTTTTGCCATTGAAAAACGTCCAGAAATGATTGAAGCTACTGACTGAATGAAAGGAGCTGGCATATCACTCTCTTTGAATCTTCTTTATCATGCTAAGAGGAGCAGGAAAAAGCAAAAAATTTCAGAATTGCACCTTGCAATGTGGAGAAATTACTGTTTGTGCATTTACAATATTCATTGATTTTTACCATTGAAAAACGTCCAGAAATGATTGAAGCTACTGACTGAATGAAAGTAGCTGGCATCTCACTCTCTTTGAATCTTCTTTATCATGCTAAGAGGAGCAGGAAAAAGCAAAAAATTTCAGACTTGCACCTTGCAATGCGGAGAAATTACTGTTTGTGCATTTACAATATTCATTGATTTTTGCCATTGAAAAACATCATGTTATTCATATACCAGAAATGTTTGAAGCTACTGACTGAATGAAAGGAGCTGGCATCTCACTCTCTTTGAATCTTCTTTATCATGCTAGGAGGAGCAGGAAAAAGCAAAAAATTTCAGAATTGCACCTTGCAATGCGGAGAAATTACTGTTTGTGCATTTACAATATTCATTGATTTTTGCCATTGAAAAACGTCCAGAAATGATTGAAGCTACTGACTGAATGAAAGGAGCTGGCATCTCACTCTCTTTGAATCTTCTTTATCATGCTAAGAGGAGCAGGAAAAAGCAAAAAATTTCAGAATTGCACCTTGCAATGCGGAGAAATTACTGTTTGTGCATTTACAATATTCATTGATTTTTGCCATTGAAAAACGTCCAGAAATGATTGAAGCTACTGACTGAATGAAAGGAGCAGGCATCTCACTCTCTTTGAATCTTCTTTATCATGCTAAGAGGAGCAGGAAAAATCAAAAAATTTCAGAATTTCACCTTGCAATGCGGAGAAATTACTGTTTGTGCATTTACAATATTCAATGATTTTTGCCATTGAAAAACATGTTATTCATATACCAGAAATGTTTGAAGCTACTGACTGAATGAAAGGAGCTGGCACCTCACTCTCTTTGAATCTTCTTTATCATGCTAAGAGGAGCGGGAAAAAGCAAAAAATTTCAGAATTGCACCTTGCAATGCGGAGAAATTACTGTTTGTGCATTTACAATATTCATTGATTTTTGCCATTGAAAAACATCCAGAAATGATTGAAGGTACTGACTGAATGAAAGGAGCTGGCATCTCACTCTCTTTGAATCTTCTTTATCATGCTAAGAGGAGCAGGAAAAAGCAAAAAATTTCAGAATTGCACCTTGCAATGCGGAGAAATTACTGTTTGTGCATTTACAATATTCATTGATTTTTGCCATTGAAAAACGTCCAGAAATGATTGAAGCTACTGACTGAATGAAAGGAGCTGGCATCTCACTCTCTTTGAATCTTCTTTATCATGCTAAGAGGAGCAGGAAAAAGCCAAAAATTTCAGAATTGCACCTTGCAATGCGGAGAAATTACAGTTTGTGCATTTACAATATTCATTGATTTTTGCCATTGAAAAACATCCAGAAATGATTGAAGCTACTGACTGAATGAAAGGAGCTGGCATCTCACTCTCTTTGAATATTCTTTATCATGCTAAGAGGAGCAGGAAAAAGCAAAAAATTTCAGAATTGCACCTTGCAATGCGGAGAAATTACTGTTTGTGCATTTACAATATTCATTGATTTTTGCCATTGAAAAACATCATGTTATTCATATACCAGAAATGTTTGAAGCTACTGACTGAATGAAAGGAGCTGGCATCTCACTCTCTTTGAATCTTCTTTATCATGCTAAGAGGAGCAGGAAAAAGCAAAAAATTTCAGAATTGCACTTTGCAATGCGGAGAAATTACTGTTTGTGCATTTACAATATTCATTGATTTTTGCCATTGAAAAACATCATGTTATTCATATACCAGAAATGTTTGAAGCTACTGACTGAATGAAAGGAGCTGGCATCTCACTCTCTTTGAATCTTCTTTATCATGCTAAGAGGAGCAGGAAAAAGCAAAAAATTTCAGAATTGCACCTTGCAATGTGGAGAAATTACTGTTTGTGCATTTACAATATTCATTGATTTTTACCATTGAAAAACGTCCAGAAATGATTGAAGCTACTGACTGAATGAAAGTAGCTGGCATCTCACTCTCTTTGAATCTTCTTTATCATGCTAAGAGGAGCAGGAAAAAGCAAAAAATTTCAGAATTGCACCTTGCAATGCAGAGAAATTACTGTTTGTGCATTTACAATATTCATTGATTTTTGCCATTGAAAAACATCATGTTATTCATATACCAGAAATGTTTGAAGCTACTGACTGAATGAAAGGAGCTGGCATCTCACTCTCTTTGAATCTTCTTTATCATGCTAAGAGGAGCAGGAAAAAGCAAAAAATTTCAGAATTGCACCTTGCAATGTGGAGAAATTACTGTTTGTGCATTTACAATATTCATTGATTTTTACCATTGAAAAACGTCCAGAAATGATTGAAGCTACTGACTGAATGAAAGTAGCTGGCATCTCACTCTCTTTGAATCTTCTTTATCATGCTAAGAGGAGCAGGAAAAAGCAAAAAATTTCAGACTTGCACCTTGCAATGCGGAGAAATTACTGTTTGTGCATTTACAATATTCATTGATTTTTGCCATTGAAAAACATCATGTTATTCATATACCAGAAATGTTTGAAGCTACTGACTGAATGAAAGGAGCTGGCATCTCACTCTCTTTGAATCTTCTTTATCATGCTAAGAGGAGCAGGAAAAAGCAAAAAATTTCAGAATTGCACCTTGCAATGCGGAGAAATTACTGTTTGTGCATTTACAATATTCATTGATTTTTGCCATTGAAAAACGTCCAGAAATGATTGAAGCTACTGACTGAATGAAAGGAGCTGGCATCTCACTCTCTTTGAATCTTGTTTATCATGCTAAGAGGAGCAGGAAAAAGCAAAAAATTTCAGAATTGCACCTTGCAATGCGGAGAAATTACTGTTTGTGCATTTACAATATTCATTGATTTTTGCCATTGAAAAACGTCCAGAAATGATTGAAGCTACTGACTGAATGAAAGGAGCTGGCATCTCACTCTCTTTGAATCTTCTTTATCATGCTAAGAGGAGCAGGAAAAAGCAAAAAATTTCAGAATTGCACCTTGCAATGCGGAGAAATTACTGTTTGTGCATTTACAATATTCATTGATTTTTGCCATTGAAAAACATCATGTTATTCATATACCAGAAATGATTGAAGCTACTGACTGAATGAAAGGAGCTGGCATCTCACTCTCTTTGAATCTTCTTTATCATGCTAAGAGGAGCAGGAAAAAGCAAAAAATTTCAGAATTGCACCTTGCAATGCGGAGAAATTACTGTTTGTGCATTTACAAAATTCATTGATTTTTGCCATTGAAAAACATCATGTTATTCATATACCAGAAATGTTTGAAGCTACTGACTGAATGAAAGGAGCTGACATCTCACTCTCTTTGAATCTTCTTTATCATGCTAAGAGGAGCAGGAAAAAGCAAAAAATTTCAGAATTGCACCTTGCAATGCGGAGAAATTACTGTTTGTGCATTTACAATATTCATTGATTTTTGCCATTGAAAAACGTCCAGAAATGATTGAAGCTACTGACTGAATGAAAGGAGCTGACATCTCACTCTCTTTGAATCTTCTTTATCATGCTAAGAGGAGCAGGAAAAAGCAAAAAATTTCAGAATTGCACCTTGCAATGCGGAGAAATTACTGTTTGTGCATTTACAATATTCATTGATTTTTGCCATTGAAAAACGTCCAGAAATGATTGAAGCTACTGACTGAATGAAAGGAGCTGGCATATCACTCTCTTTGAATCTTCTTTATCATGCTAAGAGGAGCAGGAAAAAGCAAAAAATTTCAGAATTGCACCTTGCAATGTGGAGAAATTACTGTTTGTGCATTTACAATATTCATTGATTTTTACCATTGAAAAACGTCCAGAAATGATTGAAGCTACTGACTGAATGAAAGTAGCTGGCATCTCACTCTCTTTGAATCTTCTTTATCATGCTAAGAGGAGCAGGAAAAAGCAAAAAATTTCAGACTTGCACCTTGCAATGCGGAGAAATTACTGTTTGTGCATTTACAATATTCATTGATTTTTGCCATTGAAAAACATCATGTTATTCATATACCAGAAATGTTTGAAGCTACTGACTGAATGAAAGGAGCTGGCATCTCATTCTCTTTGAATCTTCTTTATCATGCTAAGAGGAGCAGGAAAAAACAAAAAATTTCAGAATTGCACCTTGCAATGCGGAGAAATTACTGTTTGTGCATTTACAATATTCATTGATTTTTGCCATTGAAAAACGTCCAGAAATGATTGAAGCTACTGACTGAATGAAAGGAGCTGGCATCTCACTCTCTTTGAATCTTCTTTATCATGCTAAGAGGAGCAGGAAAAAGCAAAAAATTTCAGAATTGCACCTTGCAATGCGGAGAAATTACTGTTTGTGCATTTACAATATTCATTGATTTTTGCCATTGAAAAACGTCCAGAAATGATTGAAGCTACTGACTGAATGAAAGGAGCAGGCATCTCACTCTCTTTGAATCTTCTTTATCATGCTAAGAGGAGCAGGAAAAATCAAAAAATTTCAGAATTTCACCTTGCAATGCGGAGAAATTACTGTTTGTGCATTTACAATATTCAATGATTTTTGCCATTGAAAAACATGTTATTCATATACCAGAAATGTTTGAAGCTACTGACTGAATGAAAGGAGCTGGCACCTCACTCTCTTTGAATCTTCTTTATCATGCTAAGAGGAGCGGGAAAAAGCAAAAAATTTCAGAATTGCACCTTGCAATGCGGAGAAATTACTGTTTGTGCATTTACAATATTCATTGATTTTTGCCATTGAAAAACATCCAGAAATGATTGAAGGTACTGACTGAATGAATGGAGCTGGCATCTCACTCTCTTTGAATCTTCTTTATCATGCTAAGAGGAGCAGGAAAAAGCAAAAAATTTCAGAATTGCACCTTGCAATGCGGAGAAATTACTGTTTGTGCATTTACAATATTCATTGATTTTTGCCATTGAAAAACGTCCAGAAATGATTGAAGCTACTGACTGAATGAAAGGAGCTGGCATCTCACTCTCTTTGAATCTTCTTTATCATGCTAAGAGGAGCAGGAAAAAGCCAAAAATTTCAGAATTGCACCTTGCAATGCGGAGAAATTACAGTTTGTGCATTTACAATATTCATTGATTTTTGCCATTGAAAAACATCCAGAAATGATTGAAGCTACTGACTGAATGAAAGGAGCTGGCATCTCACTCTCTTTGAATATTCTTTATCATGCTAAGAGGAGCAGGAAAAAGCAAAAAATTTCAGAATTGCACCTTGCAATGCGGAGAAATTACTGTTTGTGCATTTACAATATTCATTGATTTTTGCCATTGAAAAACATCATGTTATTCATATACCAGAAATGTTTGAAGCTACTGACTGAATGAAAGGAGCTGGCATCTCACTCTCTTTGAATCTTCTTTATCATGCTAAGAGGAGCAGGAAAAAGCAAAAAATTTCAGAATTGCACTTTGCAATGCGGAGAAATTACTGTTTGTGCATTTACAATATTCATTGATTTTTGCCATTGAAAAACATCATGTTATTCATATACCAGAAATGTTTGAAGCTACTGACTGAATGAAAGGAGCTGGCATCTCACTCTCTTTGAATCTTCTTTATCATGCTAAGAGGAGCAGGAAAAAGCAAAAAATTTCAGAATTGCACCTTGCAATGTGGAGAAATTACTGTTTGTGCATTTACAATATTCATTGATTTTTACCATTGAAAAACGTCCAGAAATGATTGAAGCTACTGACTGAATGAAAGTAGCTGGCATCTCACTCTCTTTGAATCTTCTTTATCATGCTAAGAGGAGCAGGAAAAAGCAAAAAATTTCAGAATTGCACCTTGCAATGCAGAGAAATTACTGTTTGTGCATTTACAATATTCATTGATTTTTGCCATTGAAAAACATCATGTTATTCATATACCAGAAATGTTTGAAGCTACTGACTGAATGAAAGGAGCTGGCATCTCACTCTCTTTGAATCTTCTTTATCATGCTAAGAGGAGCAGGAAAAAGCAAAAAATTTCAGAATTGCACCTTGCAATGTGGAGAAATTACTGTTTGTGCATTTACAATATTCATTGATTTTTACCATTGAAAAACGTCCAGAAATGATTGAAGCTACTGACTGAATGAAAGTAGCTGGCATCTCACTCTCTTTGAATCTTCTTTATCATGCTAAGAGGAGCAGGAAAAAGCAAAAAATTTCAGACTTGCACCTTGCAATGCGGAGAAATTACTGTTTGTGCATTTACAATATTCATTGATTTTTGCCATTGAAAAACATCATGTTATTCATATACCAGAAATGTTTGAAGCTACTGACTGAATGAAAGGAGCTGGCATCTCACTCTCTTTGAATCTTCTTTATCATGCTAAGAGGAGCAGGAAAAAGCAAAAAATTTCAGAATTGCACCTTGCAATGCGGAGAAATTACTGTTTGTGCATTTACAATATTCATTGATTTTTGCCATTGAAAAACGTCCAGAAATGATTGAAGCTACTGACTGAATGAAAGGAGCTGGCATCTCACTCTCTTTGAATCTTGTTTATCATGCTAAGAGGAGCAGGAAAAAGCAAAAAAATTCAGAATTGCACCTTGCAATGCGGAGAAATTACTGTTTGTGCATTTACAATATTCATTGATTTTTGCCATTGAAAAACGTCCAGAAATGATTGAAGCTACTGACTGAATGAAAGGAGCTGGCATCTTACTCTCTTTGAATCTTCTTTATCATGCTAAGAGGAGCAGGAAAAAGCAAAAAATTTCAGAATTTCACCTTGCAATGCGGAGAAATTACTGTTTGTGCATTTACAATATTCATTGATTTTTGCCATTGAAAAACATCATGTTATTCATATACCAGAAATGTTTGAAGCTACTGACTGAATGAAAGGAGCTGGCATCTCACTCTCTTTGAATCTTCTTTATCATGCTAAGAGGAGCAGGAAAAAGCAAAAAATTTCAGAATTGCACCTTGCAATGCGGAGAAATTACTGTTTGTGCATTTACAATATTCATTGATTTTTGCCATTGAAAAACGTCCAGAAATGATTGAAGCTACTGACTGAATGAAAGGAGCTGGCATCTCACTCTCTTTGAATCTTCTTTATCATGCTAAGAGGAGCAGGAAAAAGCAAAAAATTTCAGAATTGCACCTTGCAATGCGGAGAAATTACTGTTTGTGCATTTACAATATTCATTGATTTTTGCCATTGAAAAACGTCCAGAAATGATTGAAGCTACTGACTGAATGAAAGGAGCTGGCATCTCACTCTCTTTGAATCTTCTTTATCATGCTAAGAGGAGCAGGAAAAAGCAAAAAATTTCAGAATTGCACCTTGCAATGCGGAGAAATTACTGTTTGTGCATTTACAATATTCATTGATTTTTGCCATTGAAAAACATCATGTTATTCATATACCAGAAATGATTGAAGCTACTGACTGAATGAAAGGAGCTGGCATCTTACTCTCTTTGAATCTTCTTTGTCATGCTAAGAGGAGCAGGAAAAAGCAAAAAATTTCAGAATTGCACCTTGCAATGCGGAGAAATTACTGTTTGTGCATTTACAATATTCATTGATTTTTGCCATTGAAAAACGTCCAGAAATGATTGAAGCTACTGACTGAATGAAAGGAGCTGGCATCTCACTCTCTTTGAATCTTCTTTATCATGCTAAGAGGAGCAGGAAAAAGCAAAAAATTTCAGAATTGCACCTTGCAATGCGGAGAAATTACTGTTTGTGCATTTACAATATTCATTGATTTTTGCCATTGAAAAACGTCCAGAAATGATTGAAGCTACTGACTGAATGAAAGGAGCTGGCATCTCACTCTCTTTGAATCTTCTTTATCATGCTAAGAGGAGCAGGAAAAAGCAAAAAATTTCAGAATTGCACCTTGCAATGCGGAGAAATTACTGTTTGTGCATTTACAATATTCATTGATTTTTGCCATTGAAAAACATCATGTTATTCATATACCAGAAATGTTTGTAGCTACTGACTGAATGAAAGGAGCTGGCATCTCACTCTCTTTGAATCTTCTTTATCATGCTAAGAGGAGCAGGAAAAAGCAAAAAATTTCAGAATTGCACCTTGCAATGCGGAGAAATTACTGTTTGTGCATTTACAATATTCATTGATTTTTGCCATTGAAAAACGTCCAGAAATGATTGAAGCTACTGACTGAATGAAAGGAGCTGGCATCTCACTCTCTTTGAATCTTCTTTATCATGCTAAGAGGAGCAGGAAAAAGCAAAAAATTTCAGAATTGCACCTTACAATGTGGAGAAATTACTGTTTGTGCATTTACAATATTCATTGATTTTTGCCATTGAAAAACATCATGTTATTCATATACCAGAAATGATTGAAGCTACTGACTGAATGAAAGCAGCTGGCATCTCACTCTCTTTGAATCTTCTTTATCATGCTAAGAGGAGCAGGAAAAAGCAAAAAATTTCAGAATTGCACCTTGCAATGCGGAGAAATTACTGTTTGTGCATTTACAATATTCATTGATTTTTGCCATTGAAAAACATCATGTTATTCATATACTAGAAATGTTTGAAGCTACTGACTGAATGAAAGGAGCTGGCATCTCACTCTCTTTGAATCTTCTTTATCATGCTAAGAGGAGCAGGAAAAAGCAAAAAATTTCAGAATTGCACCTTGCAATGCGGAGAAATTACTGTTTGTGCATTTACAATATTCATTGATTTTTGCCATTGAAAAACGTCCAGAAATGATTGAAGCTACTGACTGAATGAAAGGAGCTGGCATCTCACTCTCTTTGAATCTTCTTTATCATGCTAAGAGGAGCAGGAAAAAGCAAAAAATTTCAGAATTGCACCTTGCAATGCGGAGAAATTACTGTTTGTGCATTTACAATATTCATTGATTTTTGCCATTGAAAAACATCCAGAAATGATTGAAGCTACTGACTGAATGAAAGGAGCTGGCATCTCACTCTCTTTGAGTCTTCTTTATCATGCTAAGAGGAGCAGGAAAAAGCAAAAAATTTCAGAATTGCAACTTGCAATGCGGAGAAATTACTGTTTGTGCATTTACAATATTCATTGATTTTTGCCATTGAAAAACATCATGTTATTCATATACCAGAAATGATTGAAGCTACTGACTGAATGAAAGGAGCTGGCATCTCACTCTCTTTGAATCTTCTTTATCATGCTAAGAGGAGCAGGAAAAAGCAAAAAATTTCAGAATTGCACCTTGCAATGCGGAGAAATTACTGTTTGTGCATTTACAATATTCATTGATTTTTGCCATTGAAAAACGTCCAGAAATGATTGAAGCTACTGACTGAATGAAAGGAGCTGGCATCTCACTCTCTTTGAATCTTCTTTATCATGCTAAGAGGAGCAGGAAAAAGCAAAAAATTTCAGAATTGCACCTTGCAATGCGGAGAAATTACTGTTTGTGCTTTTACAATATTCATTGATTTTTGCCATTGAAAAACATCATATTATTCATATACCAGAAATGTTTGAAGCTACTGACTGAATGAAAGGACCTGGCATCTCACTCTCTTTGAATCTTCTTTATCATGCTAAGAGGAGCAGGAAAAAGCAAAAAATTTCAGAATTGCACCTTGCAATGCGGAGAAATTACTGTTTGTGCATTTACAATATTCATTGATTTTTGCCATTGAAAAACGTCCAGAAATGATTGAAGCTACTGACTGAATGAAAGGAGCTGGCATCTCACTCTCTTTGAATCTTCTTTATCATGCTAAGAGGAGCAGGAAAAAGCAAAAAATTTCAGAATTGCACCTTGCAATGCGGAGAAATTACTGTTTGTGCATTTACAATATTCATTGATTTTTGCCATTGAAAAACGTCCAGAAATGATTGAAGCTACTGACTGAATGAAAGGAGCTGGCATCTCACTCTCTTTGAATCTTCTTTATCATGCTAAGAGGAGCAGGAAAAAGCAAAAAATTTCAGAATTGCACCTTGCAATGCGGAGAAATTACTGTTTGTGCATTTACAATATTCATTGATTTTTGCCATTGAAAAACATCATGTTATTCATATACCAGAAATGATTGAAGCTACTGACTGAATGAAAGGAGCTGGCATCTTACTCTCTTTGAATCTTCTTTGTCATGCTAAGAGGAGCAGGAAAAAGCAAAAAATTTCAGAATTGCACCTTGCAATGCGGAGAAATTACTGTTTGTGCATTTACAATATTCATTGATTTTTGCCATTGAAAAACGTCCAGAAATGATTGAAGCTACTGACTGAATGAAAGGAGCTGGCATCTCACTCTCTTTGAATCTTCTTTATCATGCTAAGAGGAGCAGGAAAAAGCAAAAAATTTCAGAATTGCACCTTGCAATGCGGAGAAATTACTGTTTGTGCATTTACAATATTCATTGATTTTTGCCATTGAAAAACGTCCAGAAATGATTGAAGCTACTGACTGAATGAAAGGAGCTGGCATCTCACTCTCTTTGAATCTTCTTTATCATGCTAAGAGGAGCAGGAAAAAGCAAAAAATTTCAGAATTGCAACTTGCAATGCGGAGAAATTACTGTTTGTGCATTTACAATATTCATTGATTTTTGCCATTGAAAAACATCATGTTATTCATATACCAGAAATGATTGAAGCTACTGACTGAATGAAAGGAGCTGGCATCTCACTCTCTTTGAATCTTCTTTATCATGCTAAGAGGAGCAGGAAAAAGCAAAAAATTTCAGAATTGCACCTTGCAATGCGGAGAAATTACTGTTTGTGCATTTACAATATTCATTGATTTTTGCCATTGAAAAACGTCCAGAAATGATTGAAGCTACTGACTGAATGAAAGGAGCTGGCATCTCACTCTCTTTGAATCTTCTTTATCATGCTAAGAGGAGCAGGAAAAAGCAAAAAATTTCAGAATTGCACCTTGCAATGCGGAGAAATTACTGTTTGTGCTTTTACAATATTCATTGATTTTTGCCATTGAAAAACATCATATTATTCATATACCAGAAATGTTTGAAGCTACTGACTGAATGAAAGGACCTGGCATCTCACTCTCTTTGAATCTTCTTTATCATGCTAAGAGGAGCAGGAAAAAGCAAAAAATTTCAGAATTGCACCTTGCAATGCGGAGAAATTACTGTTTGTGCATTTACAATATTCATTGATTTTTGCCATTGAAAAACGTCCAGAAATGATTGAAGCTACTGACTGAATGAAAGGAGCTGGCATCTCACTCTCTTTGAATCTTCTTTATCATGCTAAGAGGAGCAGGAAAAAGCAAAAAATTTCAGAATTGCACCTTGCAATGCGGAGAAATTACTGTTTGTGCATTTACAATATTCATTGATTTTTGCCATTGAAAAACGTCCAGAAATGATTGAAGCTACTGACTGAATGAAAGGAGCTGGCATCTCACTCTCTTTGAATCTTCTTTATCATGCTAAGAGGAGCAGGAAAAAGCAAAAAATTTCAGAATTGCACCTTGCAATGCGGAGAAATTACTGTTTGTGCATTTACAATATTCATTGATTTTTGCCATTGAAAAACATCATGTTATTCATATACCAGAAATGATTGAAGCTACTGACTGAATGAAAGGAGCTGGCATCTTACTCTCTTTGAATCTTCTTTGTCATGCTAAGAGGAGCAGGAAAAAGCAAAAAATTTCAGAATTGCACCTTGCAATGCGGAGAAATTACTGTTTGTGCATTTACAATATTCATTGATTTTTGCCATTGAAAAACGTCCAGAAATGATTGAAGCTACTGACTGAATGAAAGGAGCTGGCATCTCACTGTCTTTGAATCTTCTTTATCATGCTAAGAGGAGCAGGAAAAAGCAAAAAATTTCAGAATTGCACCTTGCAATGCGGAGAAATTACTGTTTGTCCATTTACAATATTCATTGATTTTTGCCATTGAAAAACGTCCAGAAATGATTGAAGCTACTGACTGAATGAAAGGAGCTGGCATCTCACTCTCTTTGAATCTTCTTTATCATGCTAAGAGGAGCAGGAAAAAGCAAAAAATTTCAGAATTGCACCTTGCAATGCGGAGAAATTACTGTTTGTGCATTTACAATATTCATTGATTTTTGCCATTGAAAAACATCATGTTATTCATATACCAGAAATGTTTGTAGCTACTGACTGAATGAAAGGAGCTGGCATCTCACTCTCTTTGAATCTTCTTTATCATGCTAAGAGGAGCAGGAAAAAGCAAAAAATTTCAGAATTGCACCTTGCAATGCGGAGAAATTACTGTTTGTGCATTTACAATATTCATTGATTTTTGCCATTGAAAAACGTCCAGAAATGATTGAAGCTACTGACTGAATGAAAGGAGCTGGCATCTCACTCTCTTTGAATCTTCTTTATCATGCTAAGAGGAGCAGGAAAAAGCAAAAAAATTCAGAATTGCACCTTGCAATGCGGAGAAATTACTGTTTGTGCATTTACAATATTCATTGATTTTTGCCATTGAAAAACGTCCAGAAATGATTGAAGCTACTGACTGAATGAAAGGAGCTGGCATCTCACTCTCTTTGAATCTTCTTTATCATGCTAAGAGGAGCAGGAAAAAGCAAAAAATTTCAGAATTGCACCTTGCAATGCGGAGAAATTACTCTTTGTGCATTTACAATATTCATTGATTTTTGCCATTGAAAAACATCATGTTATTCATATACCAGAAATGTTTGAAGCTACTGACTGAATGAAAGGAGCTGGCATCTCACTCTCTTTGAATCTTCTTTATCATGCTAAGAGGAGCAGGAAAAAGCAAAAAATTTCAGAATTGCACCTTGCAATGCGGAGAAATTACTGTTTGTGCATTTACAATATTCATTGATTTTTGCCATTGAAAAACATCATGTTATTCATATACCAGAAATGTTTGAAGCTACTGACTGAATGAAAGGAGCTGGCATCTCACTCTCTTTGAATCTTCTTTATCATGCTAAGAGGAGCAGGAAAAAGCAAAAAATTTCAGAATTGCACCTTGCAATGTGGAGAAATTACTGTTTGTGCATTTACAATATTCATTGATTTTTACCATTGAAAAACGTCCAGAAATGATTGAAGCTACTGACTGAATGAAAGTAGCTGGCATCTCACTCTCTTTGAATCTTCTTTATCATGCTAAGAGGAGCAGGAAAAAGCAAAAAATTTCAGACTTGCACCTTGCAATGCGGAGAAATTACTGTTTGTGCATTTACAATATTCATTGATTTTTGCCATTGAAAAACATCATGTTATTCATATACCAGAAATGTTTGAAGCTACTGACTGAATGAAAGGAGCTGGCATCTCACTCTCTTTGAATCTTCTTTATCATGCTAAGAGGAGCAGGAAAAAGCAAAAAATTTCAGAATTGCACCTTGCAATGCGGAGAAATTACTGTTTGTGCATTTACAATATTCATTGATTTTTGCCATTGAAAAACGTCCAGAAATGATTGAAGCTACTGACTGAATGAAAGGAGCTGGCATCTCACTCTCTTTGAATCTTCTTTATCATGCTAAGAGGAGCAGGAAAAAGCAAAAAATTTCAGAATTGCACCTTGCAATGCGGAGAAATTACTGTTTGTGCATTTACAATATTCATTGATTTTTGCCATTGAAAAACGTCCAGAAATGATTGAAGCTACTGACTGAATGAAAGGAGCTGGCATCTCACTCTCTTTGAATTTTCTTTATCATGCTAAGAGGAGCAGGAAAAATCAAAAAATTTCAGAATTGCACCTTGCAATGCGGAGAAATTACTGTTTGTGCATTTACAATATTCAATGATTTTTGCCATTGAAAAACATGTTATTCATATACCAGAAATGTTTGAAGCTACTGACTGAATGAAAGGAGCTGGCACCTCACTCTCTTTGAATCTTCTTTATCATGCTAAGAGGAGCGGGAAAAAGCAAAAAATTTCAGAATTGCACCTTGCAATGCGGAGAAATTACTGTTTGTGCATTTACAATATTCATTGATTTTTGCCATTGAAAAACATCCAGAAATGATTGAAGGTACTGACTGAATGAAAGGAGCTGGCATCTCACTCTCTTTGAATCTTCTTTATCATGCTAAGAGGAGCAGGAAAAAGCAAAAAATTTCAGACTTGCACCTTGCAATGCGGAGAAATTACTGTTTGTGCATTTACAATATTCATTGATTTTTGCCATTGAAAAACATCATGTTATTCATATACCAGAAATGTTTGAAGCTACTGACTGAATGAAAGGAGCTGGCATCTCACTCTCTTTGAATCTTCTTTATCATGCTAAGAGGAGCAGGAAAAAGCAAAAAATTTCAGAATTGCACCTTGCAATGCGGAGAAATTACTGTTTGTGCATTTACAATATTCATGGATTTTTGCCATTGAAAAACGTCCAGAAATGATTGAAGCTACTGACTGAATGAAAGGAGCTGGCATCTCACTCTCTTTGAATCTTGTTTATCATGCTAAGAGGAGCAGGAAAAAGCAAAAAATTTCAGAATTGCACTTTGCAATGCGGAGAAATTACTGTTTGTGCATTTACAATATTCATTGATTTTTGCCATTGAAAAACGTCCAGAAATGATTGAAGCTACTGACTGAATGAAAGGAGCTGGCATCTCACTCTCTTTGAATCTTCTTTATCATGCTAAGAGGAGCAGGAAAAAGCAAAAAAATTCAGAATTGCACCTTGCAATGCGGAGAAATTACTGTTTGTGCATTTACAATATTCATTGATTTTTGCCATTGAAAAACATCATGTTATTCATATACCAGAAATGATTGAAGCTACTGACTGAATGAAAGGAGCTGGCATCTCACTCTCTTTGAATCTTCTTTATCATGCTAAGAGGAGCAGGAAAAAGCAAAAAATTTCAGAATTGCACCTTGCAATGCGGAGAAATTACTGTTTGTGCATTTACAATATTCATTGATTTTTGCCATTGAAAAACGACCAGAAATGATTGAAGCTACTGACTGAATGAAAGGAACTGGCATCTCACTCTCTTTGAATCTTCTTTATCATGCTAAGAGGAGCAGGAAAAAGCAAAAAATTTCAGAATTGCACCTTGCAATGCGGAGAAATTACTGTTTGTGCATTTACAAAATTCATTGATTTTTGCCATTGAAAAACATCATGTTATTCATATACCAGAAATGTTTGAAGCTACTGACTGAATGAAAGGAGCTGACATCTCACTCTCTTTGAATCTTCTTTATCATGCTAAGAGGAGCAGGAAAAAGCAAAAAATTTCAGAATTGCACCTTGCAATGCGGAGAAATTACTGTTTGTGCATTTACAATATTCATTGATTTTTGCCATTGAAAAACGTCCAGAAATGATTGAAGCTACTGACTGAATGAAAGGAGCTGGCATCTCACTCTCTTTGAATCTTCTTTATCATGCTAAGAGGAGCAGGAAAAAGCAAAAAATTTCAGACTTGCACCTTGCAATGCGGAGAAATTACTGTTTGTGCATTTACAATATTCATTGATTTTTGCCATTGAAAAACATCATGTTATTCATATACCAGAAATGTTTGAAGCTACTGACTGAATGAAAGGAGCTGGCATCTCACTCTCTTTGAATCTTCTTTATCATGCTAAGAGGAGCAGGAAAAAGCAAAAAATTTCAGAATTGCACCTTGCAATGCGGAGAAATTACTGTTTGTGCATTTACAATATTCATTGATTTTTGCCATTGAAAAACGTCCAGAAATGATTGAAGCTACTGACTGAATGAAAGGAGCTGGCATCTCACTCTCTTTGAATCTTGTTTATCATGCTAAGAGGAGCAGGAAAAAGCAAAAAATTTCAGAATTGCACCTTGCAATGCGGAGAAATTACTGTTTGTGCATTTACAATATTCATTGATTTTTGCCATTGAAAAACGTCCAGAAATGATTGAAGCTACTGACTGAATGAAAGGAGCTGGCATCTCACTCTCTTTGAATCTTCTTTATCATGCTAAGAGGAGCAGGAAAAAGCAAAAAATTTCAGAATTGCACCTTGCAATGCGGAGAAATTACTGTTTGTGCATTTACAATATTCATTGATTTTTGCCATTGAAAAACATCATGTTATTCATATACCAGAAATGATTGAAGCTACTGACTGAATGAAAGGAGCTGGCATCTCACTCTCTTTGAATCTTCTTTATCATGCTAAGAGGAGCAGGAAAAAGCAAAAAATTTCAGAATTGCACCTTGCAATGCGGAGAAATTACTGTTTGTGCATTTACAATATTCATTGATTTTTGCCATTGAAAAACATCATGTTATTCATATACCAGAAATGATTGAAGCTACTGACTGAATGAAAGGAGCTGGCATCTCACTCTCTTTGAATCTTCTTTATCATGCTAAGAGGAGCAGGAAAAAGCAAAAAATTTCAGAATTGCACCTTGCAATGCGGAGAAATTACTGTTTGTGCATTTACAATATTCATTGATTTTTGCCATTGAAAAACGTCCAGAAATGATTGAAGCTACTGACTGAATGAAAGGAACTGGCATCTCACTCTCTTTGAATCTTCTTTATCATGCTAAGAGGAGCAGGAAAAAGCAAAAAATTTCAGAATTGCACCTTGCAATGCGGAGAAATTACTGTTTGTGCATTTACAAAATTCATTGATTTTTGCCATTGAAAAACATCATGTTATTCATATACCAGAAATGTTTGAAGCTACTGACTGAATGAAAGGAGCTGACATCTCACTCTCTTTGAATCTTCTTTATCATGCTAAGAGGAGCAGGAAAAAGCAAAAAATTTCAGAATTGCACCTTGCAATGCGGAGAAATTACTGTTTGTGCATTTACAATATTCATTGATTTTTGCCATTGAAAAACGTCCAGAAATGATTGAAGCTACTGACTGAATGAAAGGAGCTGACATCTCACTCTCTTTGAATCTTCTTTATCATGCTAAGAGGAGCAGGAAAAAGCAAAAAATTTCAGAATTGCACCTTGCAATGCGGAGAAATTACTGTTTGTGCATTTACAATATTCATTGATTTTTGCCATTGAAAAACGTCCAGAAATGATTGAAGCTACTGACTGAATGAAAGGAGCTGGCATCTCACTCTCTTTGAATCTTCTTTATCATGCTAAGAGGAGCAGGAAAAAGCAAAAAATTTCAGAATTGCACCTTGCAATGTGGAGAAATTACTGTTTGTGCATTTACAATATTCATTGATTTTTACCATTGAAAAACGTCCAGAAATGATTGAAGCTACTGACTGAATGAAAGTAGCTGGCATCTCACTCTCTTTGAATCTTCTTTATCATGCTAAGAGGAGCAGGAAAAAGCAAAAAATTTCAGACTTGCACCTTGCAATGCGGAGAAATTACTGTTTGTGCATTTACAATATTCATTGATTTTTGCCATTGAAAAACATCATGTTATTCATATACCAGAAATGTTTGAAGCTACTGACTGAATGAAAGGAGCTGGCATCTCATTCTCTTTGAATCTTCTTTATCATGCTAAGAGAAGCAGGAAAAAGCAAAAAATTTCAGAATTGCACCTTGCAATGCGGAGAAATTACTGTTTGTGCATTTACAATATTCATTGATTTTTGCCATTGAAAAACGTCCAGAAATGATTGAAGCTACTGACTGAATGAAAGGAGCTGGCATCTCACTCTCTTTGAATCTTCTTTATCATGCTAAGAGGAGCAGGAAAAAGCAAAAAATTTCAGAATTGCACCTTGCAATGCGGAGAAATTACTGTTTGTGCATTTACAATATTCATTGATTTTTGCCATTGAAAAACGTCCAGAAATGATTGAAGCTACTGACTGAATGAAAGGAGCAGGCATCTCACTCTCTTTGAATCTTCTTTATCATGCTAAGAGGAGCAGGAAAAAGCAAAAAATTTCAGAATTGCACCTTGCAATGCGGAGAAATTACTGTTTGTGCATTTACAATATTCATGGATTTTTGCCATTGAAAACGTCCAGAAATGATTGAAGCTACTGACTGAATGAAAGGAGCTGGCATCTCACTCTCTTTGAATCTTCTTTATCATGCTAAGAGGAGCAGGAAAAAGGCAAAAAATTTCAGACTTGCACCTTGCAATGCGGAGAAATTACTGTTTGTGCATTTACAATATTCATTGATTTTTGCCATTGAAAAACATCATGTTATTCATATACCAGAAATGTTTGAAGCTACTGACTGAATGAAAGGAGCTTGCATCTCACTCTCTTTGAATCTTCTTTATCATGCTAAGAGGAGCAGGAAAAAAGCAAAAAATTTCAGAATTGCACCTTGCAATGCGGAGAAATTACTGTTTGTGCATTTACAATATTCATTGATTTTTGCCATTGAAAAAACGTCCAGAAATGATTGAAGCTACTGACTGAATGAAAGGAGCTGGCATCTCACTCTCTTTGAATCTTCTTTATCATGCTAAGAGGAGCAGGAAAAAAGCAAAAATTTCAGAATTGCACCTTGCAATGCGGAGAAATTACTGTTTGTGAATTTACAATATTCATTGATTTTTGCCATTGAAAAACGTCCAGAAATGATTGAAGCTACTGACTGAATGAAAGGAGCTGGCATCTCACTCTCTTTGAATCTTCTTTATCATGCTAAGAGGAGCAGGAAAAATCAAAAAATTTCAGAATTGCACCTTGCAATGCGGAGAAATTACTGTTTGTGCATTTACAATATTCAATGATTTTTGCCATTGAAAAACATGTTATTCATATACCAGAAATGTTTGAAGCTACTGACTGAATGAAAGGAGCTGGCACCTCACTCTCTTTGAATCTTCTTTATCATGCTAAGAGGAGCGGGAAAAAGCAAAAAATTTCAGAATTGCACCTTGCAATGCGGAGAAATTACTGTTTGTGCATTTACAATATTCATTGATTTTTGCCATTGAAAAACATCCAGAAATGATTGAAGCTACTGACTGAATGAAAGGAGCTGGCATCTCATCTCTTTGAATCTTCTTTATCATGCTAAGAGGAGCAGGAAAAAGCAAAAAATTTCAGAATTGCACCTTGCAATGCGGAGAATTACTGTTTGTGCATTTACAATATTCATTGATTTTTGCCATTGAAAAACATCCAGAAATGATTGAAGCTACTGACTGAATGAAAGGAGCTGGCATCTCACTCTCTTTGAATATTCTTTATCATGCTAAGAGGAGCAGGAAAAAGCAAAAAATTTCAGAATTGCACCTTGCAATGCGGAGAAATTACTGTTTGTGCATTTACAATATTCATTGATTTTTGCCATTGAAAAACATCATGTTATTCATATACCAGAAATGTTTTGAAGCTACTGACTGAATGAAAGGAGCTGGCATCTCACTCTCTTTGAATCTTCTTTATCATGCTAAGAGGAGCAGGAAAAAGCAAAAAAATTTCAGAATTGCACCTTGCAATGCAGAGAAATTACTGTTTGTGCATTTACAATATTCATTGATTTTTGCCATTGAAAAACATCATGTTATTCATATACCAGAAATGTTTGAAGCTACTGACTGAATGAAAGGAGCTGGCATCTCACTCTCTTTGAATCTTCTTTATCATGCTAAGAGGAGCAGGAAAAAGCAAAAAATTTCAGAATTGCACCTTGCAATGTGGAGAAATTACTGTTTGTGCATTTACAATATTCATTGATTTTACCATTGAAAAACGTCCAGAAATGATTGAAGCTACTGACTGAATGAAAGTAGCTGGCATCTCACTCTCTTTGAATCTTCTTTATCATGCTAAGAGGAGCAGGAAAAAGCAAAAAATTTCAGACTTGCACCTTGCAATGCGGAGAAATTACTGTTTGTGCATTTACAATATTCATTGATTTTTGCCATTGAAAACATCATGTTATTCATATACCAGAAATGTTTGAAGCTACTGACTGAATGAAAGGAGCTGGCATCTCACTCTCTTTGAATCTTCTTATCATGCTAAGAGGAGCAGGAAAAAGCAAAAAATTTCAGAATTGCACCTTGCAATGCGGAGAAATTACTGTTTGTGCATTTACAATATTCATTGATTTTTGCCATTGAAAAACGTCCAGAAATGATTGAAGCTACTGACTGAATGAAAGGAGCTGGCATCTCACTCTCTTTGAATCTTGTTTATCATGCTAAGAGGAGCAGGAAAAAGCAAAAAATTTCAGAATTGCACCTTGCAATGCGGAGAAATTACTGTTTGTGCATTTACAATATTCATTGATTTTTGCCATTGAAAAACGTCCAGAAATGATTGAAGCTACTGACTGAATGAAAGGAGCTGGCATCTCACTCTCTTTGAATCTTCTTTATCATGCTAAGAGGAGCAGGAAAAAGCAAAAAATTTCAGAATTGCACCTTGCAATGCGGAGAAATTACTGTTTGTGCATTTACAATATCATTGATTTTTGCCATTGAAAAACATCATGTTATTCATATACCAGAAATGATTGAAGCTACTGACTGAATGAAAGGAGCTGGCATCTCACTCTCTTGAATCTTCTTTATCATGCTAAGAGGAGCAGGAAAAAGCAAAAATTTCAGAATTGCACCTTGCAATGCGGAGAAATTACTGTTTGTGCATTTACAATATTCATTGATTTTTGCCATTGAAAAACGTCCAGAAATGATTGAAGCTACTGACTGAATGAAAGGAACTGGCATCTCACTCTCTTTGAATCTTCTTTATCATGCTAAGAGGAGCAGGAAAAAGCAAAAAATTTCAGAATTGCACCTTGCAAATGCGGAGAAATTACTGTTTGTGCATTTACAAAATTCATTGATATTTGCCATTGAAAACATCATGTTATTCATATACCAGAAATGTTTGAAGCTACTGACTGAATGAAAGGAGCTGACATCTCACTCTCTTTGAATCTTCTTTATCATGCTAAGAGGAGCAGGAAAAAAGCAAAAAATTCAGAATTGCACCTTGCAATGCGGAGAAATTACTGTTTGTGCATTTACAATATTCATTGATTTTTGCCATTGAAAAAACGTCCAGAAATGATTGAAGCTACTGACTGAATGAAAGGAGCT
>NW_027370887.1:0-32431 GCF_046119375.1 Phyllobates terribilis | reverse complement strand
CTTCTTTATCATGCTAGGATTAGCAGGAAAAAGCAAAAAATTTCAGAATTGCACCTTGCAATGTGGAGATATTACTTTTTGTGCATTTACAATATTCATTGATTTTTGCCATTGAAAAACATGTTTTTCATATACCAGAAATGTTTGAAGCTACTGACTGAATGAAAGGAGCTGGCATCTCACTCTCTTTGAATCTTCTTTATCATGCTAGGATTAACAGGAAAAAGCTAAAAATTTCAGAATTGCACCGTGCAATGTGGAGATATTACTGTTTGTGCATTTACAATATTCATTGATTTTTGCCATTGAAAAACATGTTTTTCATATACCAGAAATGTTTGAAGCTACTGACTGAATGAAAGGAGCTGGCATCTCACTCTCTTTGAATCTTCTTTATCATGCTAGGATTAGCAGGAAAAAGCAAAAAATTTCAGAATTGCACCTTGCAATGTGGAGATATTACTGTTTGTGCATTTACAATATTCATTGATTTTTGCCATTGAAAAACATGTTTTTCATATACCAGAAATGTTTGAAGCTACTGACTGAATGAAAGGAGCTGGCATCTCACTCTCTTTGAATCTTCTTTATCATGCTAGGATAAACAGGAAAAAGCAAAAAATTTCAGAATTGCACCTTGCAATGTGGAGATATTACTGTTTGTGCATTTACAATATTCATTGATTTTACCATTGAAAAACATGTTTTTCATATACCAGAAATGTTTGAAGCTACTGACTGAATGAAAGGAGCTGGCATCTCACTCTCTTTGAATCTTCTTTATCATGCTAGGATTAGCAGGAAAAAGCAAAAAATTTCAGAATTGCACCTTGCAATGTGGAGATATTACTGTTTGTGCATTTACAATATTCATTGATTTTTGCCATTGAAAAACATGTTTTTCATATACCAGAAATGTTTGAAGCTACTGACTGAATGAAAGGAGCTGGCATCTCACTCTCTTTGAATCTTCTTTATCATGCTAGGATTAGCAGGAAAAAGCAAAAAATTTCAGAATTGCACCTTGCAATGTGGAGATATTACTGTTTGTGCATTTACAATATTCATTGATTTTTGCCATTGAAAAACATGTTTTTCATATACCAGAAATGTTTGAAGCTACTGACTGAATGAAAGGAGCTGGCATCTCACTCTCTTTGAATCTTCTTTATCATGCTAGGATTAGCAGGAAAAAGCAAAAAATTTCAGAATTGCACCTTGCAATGTGGAGATATTACTGTTTGTGCATTTACAATATTCATTGATTTTTGCCATTGAAAAACATGTTTTTCATATACCAGAAATGTTTGAAGCTACTGACTGAATGAAAGGAGCTGGCATCTCACTCTCTTTGAATCTTCTTTATCATGCTAGGATTAACAAGAAAAATCTAAAAATTTCAGAATTGCACCGTGCAATGTGGAGATATTACTGTTTGTGCATTTACAATATTCATTGATTTTTGCCATTGAAAAACATGTTTTTCATATACCAGAAATGTTTGAAGCTACTGACTGAATGAAAGGAGCTGGCATCTCACTCTCTTTGAATCTTCTTTATCATGCTAGGATTAGCAGGAAAAAGCAAAAAATTTCAGAATTGCACCTTGCAATGTGGAGATATTACTGTTTGTGCATTTACAATATTCATTGATTTTTGCCATTGAAAAACGTTTTTCATATACCAGAAATGTTTGAAGCTACTGACTGAATGAAAGGAGCTGGCATCTCACTCTCTTTGAATCTTCTTTATCATGCTAGTATTAACAGGAAAAAGCTAAAAATTTCAGAATTGCACCGTGCAATGTGGAGATATTACTGTTTGTGCATTTACAATATTCATTGATTTTTGCCATTGAAAAACATGTTTTTCATATACCAGAAATGTTTGAAGCTACTGACTGAATGAAAGGAGCTGGCATCTCACTCTCTTTGAATCTTCTTTATCATGCTAGGATTAGCAGGAAAAAGCAAAAAATTTCAGAATTGCACCTTGCAATGTGGAGATATTACTGTTTGTGCATTTACAATATTCATTGATTTTTGCCATTGAAAAACATGTTTTTCATATACCAGAAATGTTTGAAGCTACTGACTGAATGAAAGGAGCTGGCATCTCACTCTCTTTGAATCTTCTTTATCATGCTAGGATTAACAGGAAAAAGCTAAAAATTTCAGAATTGCACCGTGCAATGTGGAGATATTACTGTTTGTGCATTTACAACATTCATTGATTTTTGCCATTGAAAAACATGTTTTTCATATACCAGAAATGTTTGAAGCTACTGACTGAATGAAAGGAGCTGGCATCTCACTCTCTTTGAATCTTCTTTATCATGCTAGGATTAGCAGGAAAAAGCAAAAAATTTCAGAATTGCACCTTGCAATGTGGAGATATTACTGTTTGTGCATTTACAATATTCATTGATTTTTGCCATTGAAAAACATGTTTTTCATATACCAGAAATGTTTGAAGCTACTGACTGAATGAAAGGAGCTGGCATCTCACTCTCTTTGAATCTTCTTTATCATGCTAGGATTAACAGGAAAAAGCTAAAAATTTCAGAATTGCACCGTGCAATGTGGAGATATTACTGTTTGTGCATTTACAATATTCATTGATTTTTGCCATTGAAAAACATGTTTTTCATATACCAGAAATGTTTGAAGCTACTGACTGAATGAAAGGAGCTGGCATCTCACTCTCTTTGAATCTTCTTTATCATGCTAGGATTAGCAGGAAAAAGCAAAAAATTTCAGAATTGCACCTTGCAATGTGGAGATATTACTGTTTGTGCATTTACAATATTCATTGATTTTTGCCATTGAAAAACATGTTTTTCATATACCAGAAATGTTTGAAGCTACTGACTGAATGAAAGGAGCTGGCATCTCACTCTCTTTGAATCTTCTTTATCATGCTAGGATTAACAGGAAAAAGCTAAAAATTTCAGAATTGCACCGTGCAATGTGGAGATATTACTGTTTGTGCATTTACAATATTCATTGATTTTTGCCATTGAAAAACATGTTTTTCATATACCAGAAATGTTTGAAGCTACTGACTGAATGAAAGGAGCTGGCATCTCACTCTCTTTGAATCTTTATCATGCTAGGATCAGCAGGAAAAAGCAAAAAATTTCAGAATTGCACCTTGCAATGTGGAGATATTACTGTTTGTGCATTTACAATATTCATTGATTTTTGCCATTGAAAAACATGTTTTTCATATACCAGAAATGTTTGAAGCTACTGACTGAATGAAAGGAGCTGGCATCTCACTCTCTTTGAATCTTCTTTATCATGCTAGGATTAACAAGAAAAAGCTAAAAATTTCAGAATTGCACCGTGCAATGTGGAGATATTACTGTTTGTGCATTTACAATATTCATTGATTTTTGCCATTGAAAAACATGTTTTTCATATACCAGAAATGTTTGAAGCTACTGACTGAATGAAAGGAGCTGGCATCTCACTCTCTTTGAATCTTCTTTATCATGCTAGGATTAGCAGGAAAAAGCAAAAAATTTCAGAATTGCACCTTGCAATGTGGAGATATTACTGTTTGTGCATTTACAATATTCATTGATTTTTGCCATTGAAAAACATGTTTTTCATATACCAGAAATGTTTGAAGCTACTGACTGAATGAAAGGAGCTGGCATCTCACTCTCTTTGAATCTTCTTTATCATGCTAGGATTAACAGGAAAAAGCAAAAAATTTCAGAATTGCACCTTGCAATGTGGAGATATTACTGTTTGTGCATTTACAATATTCATTGATTTTTGCCATTGAAAAACATGTTTTTCATATACCAGAAATGTTTGAAGCTACTGACTGAATGAAAGGAGCTGGCATCTCACTCTCTTTGAATCTTCTTTATCATGCTAGGATTAACAGGAAAAAGCTAAAAATTTCAGAATTGCACCGTGCAATGTGGAGATATTACTGTTTGTGCATTTACAATATTCATTGATTTTTGCCATTGAAAAACATGTTTTTCATATACCAGAAATGTTTGAAGCTACTGACTGAATGAAAGGAGCTGGCATCTCACTCTCTTTGAATCTTCTTTATCATGCTAGGATTAGCAGGAAAAAGCAAAAAATTTCAGAATTGCACCTTGCAATGTGGAGATATTACTGTTTGTGCATTTACAATATTCATTGATTTTTGCCATTGAAAAACATGTTTTTCATATACCAGAAATGTTTGAAGCTACTGACTGAATGAAAGGAGCTGGCATCTCACTCTCTTTGAATCTTCTTTATCATGCTAGGATTAACAGGAAAAAGCTAAAAATTTCAGAATTGCACCGTGCAATGTGGAGATATTACTGTTTGTGCATTTACAACATTCATTGATTTTTGCCATTGAAAAACATGTTTTTCATATACCAGAAATGTTTGAAGCTACTGACTGAATGAAAGGAGCTGGCATCTCACTCTCTTTGAATCTTCTTTATCATGCTAGGATTAGCAGGAAAAAGCAAAAAATTTCAGAATTGCACCTTGCAATGTGGAGATATTACTGTTTGTGCATTTACAATATTCATTGATTTTTGCCATTGAAAAACATGTTTTTCATATACCAGAAATGTTTGAAGCTACTGACTGAATGAAAGGAGCTGGCATCTCACTCTCTTTGAATCTTCTTTATCATGCTAGGATTAACAGGAAAAAGCTAAAAATTTCAGAATTGCACCGTGCAATGTGGAGATATTACTGTTTGTGCATTTACAATATTCATTGATTTTTGCCATTGAAAAACGTTTTTCATATACCAGAAATGTTTGAAGCTACTGACTGAATGAAAGGAGCTGGCATCTCACTCTCTTTGAATCTTCTTTATCATGCTAGGATTAACAGGAAAAAGCAAAAAATTTCAGAATTGCACCTTGCAATGTGGAGATATTACTGTTTGTGCATTTACAATATTCATTGATTTTACCATTGAAAAACATGTTTTTCATATACCAGAAATGTTTGAAGCTACTGACTGAATGAAAGGAGCTGGCATCTCACTCTCTTTGAATCTTCTTTATCATGCTAGGATTAGCAGGAAAAAGCAAAAAATTTCAGAATTGCACCTTGCAATGTGGAGATATTACTGTTTGTGCATTTACAATATTCATTGATTTTTGCCATTGAAAAACGTTTTTCATATACCAGAAATGTTTGAAGCTACTGACTGAATGAAAGGAGCTGGCATCTCACTCTCTTTGAATCTTCTTTATCATGCTAGGATTAACAGGAAAAAGCTAAAAATTTCAGAATTGCACCGTGCAATGTGGAGATATTACTGTTTGTGCATTTACAATATTCATTGATTTTTGCCATTGAAAAACATGTTTTTCATATACCAGAAATGTTTGAAGCTACTGACTGAATGAAAGGAGCTGGCATCTCACTCTCTTTGAATCTTCTTTATCATGCTAGGATTAGCAGGAAAAAGCAAAAAATTTCAGAATTGCACCTTGCAATGTGGAGATATTACTGTTTGTGCATTTACAATATTCATTGATTTTTGCCATTGAAAAACATGTTTTTCATATACCAGAAATGTTTGAAGCTACTGACTGAATGAAAGGAGCTGGCATCTCACTCTCTTTGAATCTTCTTTATCATGCTAGGATTAACAGGAAAAAGCTAAAAATTTCAGAATTGCACCGTGCAATGTGGAGATATTACTGTTTGTGCATTTACAACATTCATTGATTTTTGCCATTGAAAAACATGTTTTTCATATACCAGAAATGTTTGAAGCTACTGACTGAATGAAAGGAGCTGGCATCTCACTCTCTTTGAATCTTCTTTATCATGCTAGGATTAGCAGGAAAAAGCAAAAAATTTCAGAATTGCACCTTGCAATGTGGAGATATTACTGTTTGTGCATTTACAATATTCATTGATTTTTGCCATTGAAAAACATGTTTTTCATATACCAGAAATGTTTGAAGCTACTGACTGAATGAAAGGAGCTGGCATCTCACTCTCTTTGAATCTTCTTTATCATGCTAGGATTAACAGGAAAAAGCTAAAAATTTCAGAATTGCACCGTGCAATGTGGAGATATTACTGTTTGTGCATTTACAATATTCATTGATTTTTGCCATTGAAAAACGTTTTTCATATACCAGAAATGTTTGAAGCTACTGACTGAATGAAAGGAGCTGGCATCTCACTCTCTTTGAATCTTCTTTATCATGCTAGGATTAGCAGGAAAAAGCAAAAAATTTCAGAATTGCACCTTGCAATGTGGAGATATTACTGTTTGTGCATTTACAATATTCATTGATTTTTGCCATTGAAAAACGTTTTTCATATACCAGAAATGTTTGAAGCTACTGACTGAATGAAAGGAGCTGGCATCTCACTCTCTTTGAATCTTCCTTATCATGCTAGGATTAACAGGAAAAAGCTAAAAATTTCAGAATTGCACCGTGCAATGTGGAGATATTACTGTTTGTGCATTTACAATATTCATTGATTTTTGCCATTGAAAAACATGTTTTTCATATACCAGAAATGTTTGAAGCTACTGACTGAATGAAAGGAGCTGGCATCTCACTCTCTTTGAATCTTCTTTATCATGCTAGGATTAGCAGGAAAAAGCAAAAAATTTCAGAATTGCACCTTGCAATGTGGAGATATTACTGTTTGTGCATTTACAATATTCATTGATTTTTGCCATTGAAAAACATGTTTTTCATATACCAGAAATGTTTGAAGCTACTGACTGAATGAAAGGAGCTGGCATCTCACTCTCTTTGAATCTTCTTTATCATGCTAGGATTAACAGGAAAAAGCTAAAAATTTCAGAATTGCACCGTGCAATGTGGAGATATTACTGTTTGTGCATTTACAACATTCATTGATTTTTGCCATTGAAAAACATGTTTTTCATATACCAGAAATGTTTGAAGCTACTGACTGAATGAAAGGAGCTGGCATCTCACTCTCTTTGAATCTTCTTTATCATGCTAGGATTAGCAGGAAAAAGCAAAAAATTTCAGAATTGCACCTTGCAATGTGGAGATATTACTGTTTGTGCATTTACAATATTCATTGATTTTTGCCATTGAAAAACATGTTTTTCATATACCAGAAATGTTTGAAGCTACTGACTGAATGAAAGGAGCTGGCATCTCACTCTCTTTGAATCTTCTTTATCATGCTAGGATTAACAGGAAAAAGCTAAAAATTTCAGAATTGCACCGTGCAATGTGGAGATATTACTGTTTGTGCATTTACAATATTCATTGATTTTTGCCATTGAAAAACGTTTTTCATATACCAGAAATGTTTGAAGCTACTGACTGAATGAAAGGAGCTGGCATCTCACTCTCTTTGAATCTTCTTTATCATGCTAGGATTAACAGGAAAAAGCAAAAAATTTCAGAATTGCACCTTGCAATGTGGAGATATTACTGTTTGTGCATTTACAATATTCATTGATTTTACCATTGAAAAACATGTTTTTCATATACCAGAAATGTTTGAAGCTACTGACTGAATGAAAGGAGCTGGCATCTCACTCTCTTTGAATCTTCTTTATCATGCTAGGATTAGCAGGAAAAAGCAAAAAATTTCAGAATTGCACCTTGCAATGTGGAGATATTACTGTTTGTGCATTTACAATATTCATTGATTTTTGCCATTGAAAAACATGTTTTTCATATACCAGAAATGTTTGAAGCTACTGACTGAATGAAAGGAGCTGGCATCTCACTCTCTTTGAATCTTCTTTATCATGCTAGGATTAACAAGAAAAAGCTAAAAATTTCAGAATTGCACCGTGCAATGTGGAGATATTACTGTTTGTGCATTTACAATATTCATTGATTTTTGCCATTGAAAAACATGTTTTTCATATACCAGAAATGTTTGAAGCTACTGACTGAATGAAAGGAGCTGGCATCTCACTCTCTTTGAATCTTCTTTATCATGCTAGGATTAGCAGGAAAAAGCAAAAAATTTCAGAATTGCACCTTGCAATGTGGAGATATTACTGTTTGTGCATTTACAATATTCATTGATTTTTGCCATTGAAAAACGTTTTTCATATACCAGAAATGTTTGAAGCTACTGACTGAATGAAAGGAGCTGGCATCTCACTCTCTTTGAATCTTCTTTATCATGCTAGGATTAACAGGAAAAAGCTAAAAATTTCAGAATTGCACCGTGCAATGTGGAGATATTACTGTTTGTGCATTTACAATATTCATTGATTTTTGCCATTGAAAAACATGTTTTTCATATACCAGAAATGTTTGAAGCTACTGACTGAATGAAAGGAGCTGGCATCTCACTCTCTTTGAATCTTCTTTATCATGCTAGGATTAGCAGGAAAAAGCAAAAAATTTCAGAATTGCACCTTGCAATGTGGAGATATTACTGTTTGTGCATTTACAATATTCATTGATTTTTGCCATTGAAAAACATGTTTTTCATATACCAGAAATGTTTGAAGCTACTGACTGAATGAAAGGAGCTGGCATCTCACTCTCTTTGAATCTTCTTTATCATGCTAGGATTAACAGGAAAAAGCTAAAAATTTCAGAATTGCACCGTGCAATGTGGAGATATTACTGTTTGTGCATTTACAACATTCATTGATTTTTGCCATTGAAAAACATGTTTTTCATATACCAGAAATGTTTGAAGCTACTGACTGAATGAAAGGAGCTGGCATCTCACTCTCTTTGAATCTTCTTTATCATGCTAGGATTAGCAGGAAAAAGCAAAAAATTTCAGAATTGCACCTTGCAATGTGGAGATATTACTGTTTGTGCATTTACAATATTCATTGATTTTTGCCATTGAAAAACATGTTTTTCATATACCAGAAATGTTTGAAGCTACTGACTGAATGAAAGGAGCTGGCATCTCACTCTCTTTGAATCTTCTTTATCATGCTAGGATTAACAGGAAAAAGCTAAAAATTTCAGAATTGCACCGTGCAATGTGGAGATATTACTGTTTGTGCATTTACAATATTCATTGATTTTTGCCATTGAAGAACGTTTTTCATATACCAGAAATGTTTGAAGCTACTGACTGAATGAAAGGAGCTGGCATCTCACTCTCTTTGAATCTTCTTTATCATGCTAGGATTAACAGGAAAAAGCAAAAAATTTCAGAATTGCACCTTGCAATGTGGAGATATTACTGTTTGTGCATTTACAATATTCATTGATTTTACCATTGAAAAACATGTTTTTCATATACCAGAAATGTTTGAAGCTACTGACTGAATGAAAGGAGCTGGCATCTCACTCTCTTTGAATCTTCTTTATCATGCTAGGATTAGCAGGAAAAAGCAAAAAATTTCAGAATTGCACCTTGCAATGTGGAGATATTACTGTTTGTGCATTTACAATATTCATTGATTTTTGCCATTGAAAAACATGTTTTTCATATACCAGAAATGTTTGAAGCTACTGACTGAATGAAAGGAGCTGGCATCTCACTCTCTTTGAATCTTCTTTATCATGCTAGGATTAACAAGAAAAAGCTAAAAATTTCAGAATTGCACCGTGCAATGTGGAGATATTACTGTTTGTGCATTTACAATATTCATTGATTTTTGCCATTGAAAAACATGTTTTTCATATACCAGAAATGTTTGAAGCTACTGACTGAATGAAAGGAGCTGGCATCTCACTCTCTTTGAATCTTCTTTATCATGCTAGGATTAGCAGGAAAAAGCAAAAAATTTCAGAATTGCACCTTGCAATGTGGAGATATTACTGTTTGTGCATTTACAATATTCATTGATTTTTGCCATTGAAAAACATGTTTTTCATATACCAGAAATGTTTGAAGCTACTGACTGAATGAAAGGAGCTGGCATCTCACTCTCTTTGAATCTTCTTTATCATGCTAGGATTAACAAGAAAAAGCTAAAAATTTCAGAATTGCACCGTGCAATGTGGAGATATTACTGTTTGTGCATTTACAATATTCATTGATTTTTGCCATTGAAAAACATGTTTTTCATATACCAGAAATGTTTGAAGCTACTGACTGAATGAAAGGAGCTGGCATCTCACTCTCTTTGAATCTTCTTTATCATGCTAGGATTAGCAGGAAAAAGCAAAAAATTTCAGAATTGCACCTTGCAATGTGGAGATATTACTGTTTGTGCATTTACAATATTCATTGATTTTTGCCATTGAAAAACGTTTTTCATATACCAGAAATGTTTGAAGCTACTGACTGAATGAAAGGAGCTGGCATCTCACTCTCTTTGAATCTTCTTTATCATGCTAGGATTAACAGGAAAAAGCTAAAAATTTCAGAATTGCACCGTGCAATGTGGAGATATTACTGTTTGTGCATTTACAATATTCATTGATTTTTGCCATTGAAAAACATGTTTTTCATATACCAGAAATGTTTGAAGCTACTGACTGAATGAAAGGAGCTGGCATCTCACTCTCTTTGAATCTTCTTTATCATGCTAGGATTAGCAGGAAAAAGCAAAAAATTTCAGAATTGCACCTTGCAATGTGGAGATATTACTGTTTGTGCATTTACAATATTCATTGATTTTTGCCATTGAAAAACATGTTTTTCATATACCAGAAATGTTTGAAGCTACTGACTGAATGAAAGGAGCTGGCATCTCACTCTCTTTGAATCTTCTTTATCATGCTAGGATTAACAGGAAAAAGCTAAAAATTTCAGAATTGCACCGTGCAATGTGGAGATATTACTGTTTGTGCATTTACAACATTCATTGATTTTTGCCATTGAAAAACATGTTTTTCATATACCAGAAATGTTTGAAGCTACTGACTGAATGAAAGGAGCTGGCATCTCACTCTCTTTGAATCTTCTTTATCATGCTAGGATTAGCAGGAAAAAGCAAAAAATTTCAGAATTGCACCTTGCAATGTGGAGATATTACTGTTTGTGCATTTACAATATTCATTGATTTTTGCCATTGAAAAACATGTTTTTCATATACCAGAAATGTTTGAAGCTACTGACTGAATGAAAGGAGCTGGCATCTCACTCTCTTTGAATCTTCTTTATCATGCTAGGATTAACAGGAAAAAGCTAAAAATTTCAGAATTGCACCGTGCAATGTGGAGATATTACTGTTTGTGCATTTACAATATTCATTGATTTTTGCCATTGAAAAACGTTTTTCATATACCAGAAATGTTTGAAGCTACTGACTGAATGAAAGGAGCTGGCATCTCACTCTCTTTGAATCTTCTTTATCATGCTAGGATTAACAGGAAAAAGCTAAAAATTTCAGAATTGCACCGTGCAATGTGGAGATATTACTGTTTGTGCATTTACAATATTCATTGATTTTTGCCATTGAAAAACATGTTTTTCATATACCAGAAATGTTTGAAGCTACTGACTGAATGAAAGGAGCTGGCATCTCACTCTCTTTGAATCTTCTTTATCATGCTAGGATTAGCAGGAAAAAGCAAAAAATTTCAGAATTGCACCTTGCAATGTGGAGATATTACTGTTTGTGCATTTACAATATTCATTGATTTTTGCCATTGAAAAACATGTTTTTCATATACCAGAAATGTTTGAAGCTACTGACTGAATGAAAGGAGCTGGCATCTCACTCTCTTTGAATCTTCTTTATCATGCTAGGATTAACAGGAAAAAGCAAAAAATTTCAGAATTGCACCTTGCAATGTGGAGATATTACTGTTTGTGCATTTACAATATTCATTGATTTTTGCCATTGAAAAACATGTTTTTCATATACCAGAAATGTTTGAAGCTACTGACTGAATGAAAGGAGCTGGCATCTCACTCTCTTTGAATCTTCTTTATCATGCTAGGATTAGCAGGAAAAAGCAAAAAATTTCAGAATTGCACCTTGCAATGTGGAGATATTACTGTTTGTGCATTTACAATATTCATTGATTTTTGCCATTGAAAAACATGTTTTTCATATACCAGAAATGTTTGAAGCTACTGACTGAATGAAAGGAGCTGGCATCTCACTCTCTTTGAATCTTCTTTATCATGCTAGGATTAACAGGAAAAAGCTAAAAATTTCAGAATTGCACCGTGCAATGTGGAGATATTACTGTTTGTGCATTTACAATATTCATTGATTTTTGCCATTGAAAAACATGTTTTTCATATACCAGAAATGTTTGAAGCTACTGACTGAATGAAAGGAGCTGGCATCTCACTCTCTTTGAATCTTCTTTATCATGCTAGGATTAGCAGGAAAAAGCAAAAAATTTCAGAATTGCACCTTGCAATGTGGAGATATTACTGTTTGTGCATTTACAATATTCATTGATTTTTGCCATTGAAAAACATGTTTTTCATATACCAGAAATGTTTGAAGCTACTGACTGAATGAAAGGAGCTGGCATCTCACTCTCTTTGAATCTTCTTTATCATGCTAGGATTAACAGGAAAAAGCAAAAAATTTCAGAATTGCACCTTGCAATGTGGAGATATTACTGTTTGTGCATTTACAATATTCATTGATTTTTGCCATTGAAAAACATGTTTTTCATATACCAGAAATGTTTGAAGCTACTGACTGAATGAAAGGAGCTGGCATCTCACTCTCTTTGAATCTTCTTTATCATGCTAGGATTAGCAGGAAAAAGCAAAAAATTTCAGAATTGCACCTTGCAATGTGGAGATATTACTGTTTGTGCATTTACAATATTCATTGATTTTTGCCATTGAAAAACATGTTTTTCATATACCAGAAATGTTTGAAGCTACTGACTGAATGAAAGGAGCTGGCATCTCACTCTCTTTGAATCTTCTTTATCATGCTAGGATTAACAGGAAAAAGCTAAAAATTTCAGAATTGCACCGTGCAATGTGGAGATATTACTGTTTGTGCATTTACAATATTCATTGATTTTTGCCATTGAAAAACATGTTTTTCATATACCAGAAATGTTTGAAGCTACTGACTGAATGAAAGGAGCTGGCATCTCACTCTCTTTGAATCTTCTTTATCATGCTAGGATTAGCAGGAAAAAGCTAAAAATTTCAGAATTGCACCGTGCAATGTGGAGATATTACTGTTTGTGCATTTACAATATTCATTGATTTTTGCCATTGAAAAACATGTTTTTCATATACCAGAAATGTTTGAAGCTACTGACTGAATGAAAGGAGCTGGCATCTCACTCTCTTTGAATCTTCTTTATCATGCTAGGATAAACAGGAAAAAGCAAAAAATTTCAGAATTGCACCTTGCAATGTGGAGATATTACTGTTTGTGCATTTACAATATTCATTGATTTTACCATTGAAAAACATGTTTTTCATATACCAGAAATGTTTGAAGCTACTGACTGAATGAAAGGAGCTGGCATCTCACTCTCTTTGAATCTTCTTTATCATGCTAGGATTAGCAGGAAAAAGCAAAAAATTTCAGAATTGCACCTTGCAATGTGGAGATATTACTGTTTGTGCATTTACAATATTCATTGATTTTTGCCATTGAAAAACATGTTTTTCATATACCAGAAATGTTTGAAGCTACTGACTGAATGAAAGGAGCTGGCATCTCACTCTCTTTGAATCTTCTTTATCATGCTAGGATTAACAAGAAAAAGCTAAAAATTTCAGAATTGCACCGTGCAATGTGGAGATATTACTGTTTGTGCATTTACAATATTCATTGATTTTTGCCATTGAAAAACATGTTTTTCATATACCAGAAATGTTTGAAGCTACTGACTGAATGAAAGGAGCTGGCATCTCACTCTCTTTGAATCTTCTTTATCATGCTAGGATTAGCAGGAAAAAGCAAAAAATTTCAGAATTGCACCTTGCAATGTGGAGATATTACTGTTTGTGCATTTACAATATTCATTGATTTTTGCCATTGAAAAACATGTTTTTCATATACCAGAAATGTTTGAAGCTACTGACTGAATGAAAGGAGCTGGCATCTCACTCTCTTTGAATCTTCTTTATCATGCTAGGATTAACAGGAAAAAGCAAAAAATTTCAGAATTGCACCTTGCAATGTGGAGATATTACTGTTTGTGCATTTACAATATTCATTGATTTTTGCCATTGAAAAACATGTTTTTCATATACCAGAAATGTTTGAAGCTACTGACTGAATGAAAGGAGCTGGCATCTCACTCTCTTTGAATCTTCTTTATCATGCTAGGATTAACAGGAAAAAGCTAAAAATTTCAGAATTGCACCGTGCAATGTGGAGATATTACTGTTTGTGCATTTACAATATTCATTGATTTTTGCCATTGAAAAACATGTTTTTCATATACCAGAAATGTTTGAAGCTACTGACTGAATGAAAGGAGCTGGCATCTCACTCTCTTTGAATCTTCTTTATCATGCTAGGATTAGCAGGAAAAAGCAAAAAATTTCAGAATTGCACCTTGCAATGTGGAGATATTACTGTTTGTGCATTTACAATATTCATTGATCTTTGCCATTGAAAAACGTTTTTCATATACCAGAAATGTTTGAAGCTACTGACTGAATGAAAGGAGCTGGCATCTCACTCTCTTTGAATCTTCTTTATCATGCTAGGATTAACAGGAAAAAGCTAAAAATTTCAGAATTGCACCGTGCAATGTGGAGATATTACTGTTTGTGCATTTACAATATTCATTGATTTTTGCCATTGAAAAACATGTTTTTCATATACCAGAAATGTTTGAAGCTACTGACTGAATGAAAGGAGCTGGCATCTCACTCTCTTTGAATCTTCTTTATCATGCTAGGATTAGCAGGAAAAAGCAAAAAATTTCAGAATTGCACCTTGCAATGTGGAGATATTACTGTTTGTGCATTTACAATATTCATTGATTTTTGCCATTGAAAAACGTTTTTCATATACCAGAAATGTTTGAAGCTACTGACTGAATGAAAGGAGCTGGCATCTCACTCTCTTTGAATCTTCTTTATCATGCTAGGATTAACAGGAAAAAGCTAAAAATTTCAGAATTGCACCGTGCAATGTGGAGATATTACTGTTTGTGCATTTACAATATTCATTGATTTTTGCCATTGAAAAACATGTTTTTCATATACCAGAAATGTTTGAAGCTACTGACTGAATGAAAGGAGCTGGCATCTCACTCTCTTTGAATCTTCTTTATCATGCTAGGATTAGCAGGAAAAAGCAAAAAATTTCAGAATTGCACCTTGCAATGTGGAGATATTACTGTTTGTGCATTTACAATATTCATTGATTTTTGCCATTGAAAAACATGTTTTTCATATACCAGAAATGTTTGAAGCTACTGACTGAATGAAAGGAGCTGGCATCTCACTCTCTTTGAATCTTCTTTATCATGCTAGGATTAACAGGAAAAAGCTAAAAATTTCAGAATTGCACCGTGCAATGTGGAGATATTACTGTTTGTGCATTTACAACATTCATTGATTTTTGCCATTGAAAAACATGTTTTTCATATACCAGAAATGTTTGAAGCTACTGACTGAATGAAAGGAGCTGGCATCTCACTCTCTTTGAATCTTCTTTATCATGCTAGGATTAGCAGGAAAAAGCAAAAAATTTCAGAATTGCACCTTGCAATGTGGAGATATTACTGTTTGTGCATTTACAATATTCATTGATTTTTGCCATTGAAAAACATGTTTTTCATATACCAGAAATGTTTGAAGCTACTGACTGAATGAAAGGAGCTGGCATCTCACTCTCTTTGAATCTTCTTTATCATGCTAGGATTAACAGGAAAAAGCTAAAAATTTCAGAATTGCACCGTGCAATGTGGAGATATTACTGTTTGTGCATTTACAATATTCATTGATTTTTGCCATTGAAAAACGTTTTTCATATACCAGAAATGTTTGAAGCTACTGACTGAATGAAAGGAGCTGGCATCTCACTCTCTTTGAATCTTCTTTATCATGCTAGGATTAACAGGAAAAAGCTAAAAATTTCAGAATTGCACCGTGCAATGTGGAGATATTACTGTTTGTGCATTTACAATATTCATTGATTTTTGCCATTGAAAAACATGTTTTTCATATACCAGAAATGTTTGAAGCTACTGACTGAATGAAAGGAGCTGGCATCTCACTCTCTTTGAATCTTCTTTATCATGCTAGGATTAACAAGAAAAAGCTAAAAATTTCAGAATTGCACCGTGCAATGTGGAGATATTACTGTTTGTGCATTTACAATATTCATTGATTTTTGCCATTGAAAAACATGTTTTTCATATACCAGAAATGTTTGAAGCTACTGACTGAATGAAAGGAGCTGGCATCTCACTCTCTTTGAATCTTCTTTATCATGCTAGGATTAGCAGGAAAAAGCAAAAAATTTCAGAATTGCACCTTGCAATGTGGAGATATTACTGTTTGTGCATTTACAATATTCATTGATTTTTGCCATTGAAAAACGTTTTTCATATACCAGAAATGTTTGAAGCTACTGACTGAATGAAAGGAGCTGGCATCTCACTCTCTTTGAATCTTCTTTATCATGCTAGGATTAACAGGAAAAAGCTAAAAATTTCAGAATTGCACCGTGCAATGTGGAGATATTACTGTTTGTGCATTTACAATATTCATTGATTTTTGCCATTGAAAAACATGTTTTTCATATACCAGAAATGTTTGAAGCTACTGACTGAATGAAAGGAGCTGGCATCTCACTCTCTTTGAATCTTCTTTATCATGCTAGGATTAGCAGGAAAAAGCAAAAAATTTCAGAATTGCACCTTGCAATGTGGAGATATTACTGTTTGTGCATTTACAATATTCATTGATTTTTGCCATTGAAAAACATGTTTTTCATATACCAGAAATGTTTGAAGCTACTGACTGAATGAAAGGAGCTGGCATCTCACTCTCTTTGAATCTTCTTTATCATGCTAGGATTAACAGGAAAAAGCTAAAAATTTCAGAATTGCACCGTGCAATGTGGAGATATTACTGTTTGTGCATTTACAACATTCATTGATTTTTGCCATTGAAAAACATGTTTTTCATATACCAGAAATGTTTGAAGCTACTGACTGAATGAAAGGAGCTGGCATCTCACTCTCTTTGAATCTTCTTTATCATGCTAGGATTAGCAGGAAAAAGCAAAAAATTTCAGAATTGCACCTTGCAATGTGGAGATATTACTGTTTGTGCATTTACAATATTCATTGATTTTTGCCATTGAAAAACATGTTTTTCATATACCAGAAATGTTTGAAGCTACTGACTGAATGAAAGGAGCTGGCATCTCACTCTCTTTGAATCTTCTTTATCATGCTAGGATTAACAGGAAAAAGCTAAAAATTTCAGAATTGCACCGTGCAATGTGGAGATATTACTGTTTGTGCATTTACAATATTCATTGATTTTTGCCATTGAAAAACGTTTTTCATATACCAGAAATGTTTGAAGCTACTGACTGAATGAAAGGAGCTGGCATCTCACTCTCTTTGAATCTTCTTTATCATGCTAGGATTAACAGGAAAAAGCTAAAAATTTCAGAATTGCACCGTGCAATGTGGAGATATTACTGTTTGTGCATTTACAATATTCATTGATTTTTGCCATTGAAAAACATGTTTTTCATATACCAGAAATGTTTGAAGCTACTGACTGAATGAAAGGAGCTGGCATCTCACTCTCTTTGAATCTTCTTTATCATGCTAGGATTAGCAGGAAAAAGCAAAAAATTTCAGAATTGCACCTTGCAATGTGGAGATATTACTGTTTGTGCATTTACAATATTCATTGATTTTTGCCATTGAAAAACATGTTTTTCATATACCAGAAATGTTTGAAGCTACTGACTGAATGAAAGGAGCTGGCATCTCACTCTCTTTGAATCTTCTTTATCATGCTAGGATTAACAGGAAAAAGCAAAAAATTTCAGAATTGCACCTTGCAATGTGGAGATATTACTGTTTGTGCATTTACAATATTCATTGATTTTTGCCATTGAAAAACATGTTTTTCATATACCAGAAATGTTTGAAGCTACTGACTGAATGAAAGGAGCTGGCATCTCACTCTCTTTGAATCTTCTTTATCATGCTAGGATTAGCAGGAAAAAGCAAAAAATTTCAGAATTGCACCTTGCAATGTGGAGATATTACTGTTTGTGCATTTACAATATTCATTGATTTTTGCCATTGAAAAACATGTTTTTCATATACCAGAAATGTTTGAAGCTACTGACTGAATGAAAGGAGCTGGCATCTCACTCTCTTTGAATCTTCTTTATCATGCTAGGATTAACAGGAAAAAGCTAAAAATTTCAGAATTGCACCGTGCAATGTGGAGATATTACTGTTTGTGCATTTACAATATTCATTGATTTTTGCCATTGAAAAACATGTTTTTCATATACCAGAAATGTTTGAAGCTACTGACTGAATGAAAGGAGCTGGCATCTCACTCTCTTTGAATCTTCTTTATCATGCTAGGATTAGCAGGAAAAAGCAAAAAATTTCAGAATTGCACCTTGCAATGTGGAGATATTACTGTTTGTGCATTTACAATATTCATTGATTTTTGCCATTGAAAAACATGTTTTTCATATACCAGAAATGTTTGAAGCTACTGACTGAATGAAAGGAGCTGGCATCTCACTCTCTTTGAATCTTCTTTATCATGCTAGGATTAACAGGAAAAAGCAAAAAATTTCAGAATTGCACCTTGCAATGTGGAGATATTACTGTTTGTGCATTTACAATATTCATTGATTTTTGCCATTGAAAAACATGTTTTTCATATACCAGAAATGTTTGAAGCTACTGACTGAATGAAAGGAGCTGGCATCTCACTCTCTTTGAATCTTCTTTATCATGCTAGGATTAGCAGGAAAAAGCAAAAAATTTCAGAATTGCACCTTGCAATGTGGAGATATTACTGTTTGTGCATTTACAATATTCATTGATTTTTGCCATTGAAAAACATGTTTTTCATATACCAGAAATGTTTGAAGCTACTGACTGAATGAAAGGAGCTGGCATCTCACTCTCTTTGAATCTTCTTTATCATGCTAGGATTAACAGGAAAAAGCTAAAAATTTCAGAATTGCACCGTGCAATGTGGAGATATTACTGTTTGTGCATTTACAATATTCATTGATTTTTGCCATTGAAAAACATGTTTTTCATATACCAGAAATGTTTGAAGCTACTGACTGAATGAAAGGAGCTGGCATCTCACTCTCTTTGAATCTTCTTTATCATGCTAGGATTAGCAGGAAAAAGCTAAAAATTTCAGAATTGCACCGTGCAATGTGGAGATATTACTGTTTGTGCATTTACAATATTCATTGATTTTTGCCATTGAAAAACATGTTTTTCATATACCAGAAATGTTTGAAGCTACTGACTGAATGAAAGGAGCTGGCATCTCACTCTCTTTGAATCTTCTTTATCATGCTAGGATAAACAGGAAAAAGCAAAAAATTTCAGAATTGCACCTTGCAATGTGGAGATATTACTGTTTGTGCATTTACAATATTCATTGATTTTACCATTGAAAAACATGTTTTTCATATACCAGAAATGTTTGAAGCTACTGACTGAATGAAAGGAGCTGGCATCTCACTCTCTTTGAATCTTCTTTATCATGCTAGGATTAGCAGGAAAAAGCAAAAAATTTCAGAATTGCACCTTGCAATGTGGAGATATTACTGTTTGTGCATTTACAATATTCATTGATTTTTGCCATTGAAAAACATGTTTTTCATATACCAGAAATGTTTGAAGCTACTGACTGAATGAAAGGAGCTGGCATCTCACTCTCTTTGAATCTTCTTTATCATGCTAGGATTAACAAGAAAAAGCTAAAAATTTCAGAATTGCACCGTGCAATGTGGAGATATTACTGTTTGTGCATTTACAATATTCATTGATTTTTGCCATTGAAAAACATGTTTTTCATATACCAGAAATGTTTGAAGCTACTGACTGAATGAAAGGAGCTGGCATCTCACTCTCTTTGAATCTTCTTTATCATGCTAGGATTAGCAGGAAAAAGCAAAAAATTTCAGAATTGCACCTTGCAATGTGGAGATATTACTGTTTGTGCATTTACAATATTCATTGATTTTTGCCATTGAAAAACATGTTTTTCATATACCAGAAATGTTTGAAGCTACTGACTGAATGAAAGGAGCTGGCATCTCACTCTCTTTGAATCTTCTTTATCATGCTAGGATTAACAAGAAAAATCTAAAAATTTCAGAATTGCACCGTGCAATGTGGAGATATTACTGTTTGTGCATTTACAATATTCATTGATTTTTGCCATTGAAAAACATGTTTTTCATATACCAGAAATGTTTGAAGCTACTGACTGAATGAAAGGAGCTGGCATCTCACTCTCTTTGAATCTTCTTTATCATGCTAGGATTAGCAGGAAAAAGCAAAAAATTTCAGAATTGCACCTTGCAATGTGGAGATATTACTGTTTGTGCATTTACAATATTCATTGATTTTTGCCATTGAAAAACGTTTTTCATATACCAGAAATGTTTGAAGCTACTGACTGAATGAAAGGAGCTGGCATCTCACTCTCTTTGAATCTTCTTTATCATGCTAGTATTAACAGGAAAAAGCTAAAAATTTCAGAATTGCACCGTGCAATGTGGAGATATTACTGTTTGTGCATTTACAATATTCATTGATTTTTGCCATTGAAAAACATGTTTTTCATATACCAGAAATGTTTGAAGCTACTGACTGAATGAAAGGAGCTGGCATCTCACTCTCTTTGAATCTTCTTTATCATGCTAGGATTAGCAGGAAAAAGCAAAAAATTTCAGAATTGCACCTTGCAATGTGGAGATATTACTGTTTGTGCATTTACAATATTCATTGATTTTTGCCATTGAAAAACATGTTTTTCATATACCAGAAATGTTTGAAGCTACTGACTGAATGAAAGGAGCTGGCATCTCACTCTCTTTGAATCTTCTTTATCATGCTAGGATTAACAGGAAAAAGCTAAAAATTTCAGAATTGCACCGTGCAATGTGGAGATATTACTGTTTGTGCATTTACAACATTCATTGATTTTTGCCATTGAAAAACATGTTTTTCATATACCAGAAATGTTTGAAGCTACTGACTGAATGAAAGGAGCTGGCATCTCACTCTCTTTGAATCTTCTTTATCATGCTAGGATTAGCAGGAAAAAGCAAAAAATTTCAGAATTGCACCTTGCAATGTGGAGATATTACTGTTTGTGCATTTACAATATTCATTGATTTTTGCCATTGAAAAACATGTTTTTCATATACCAGAAATGTTTGAAGCTACTGACTGAATGAAAGGAGCTGGCATCTCACTCTCTTTGAATCTTCTTTATCATGCTAGGATTAACAGGAAAAAGCTAAAAATTTCAGAATTGCACCGTGCAATGTGGAGATATTACTGTTTGTGCATTTACAATATTCATTGATTTTTGCCATTGAAAAACATGTTTTTCATATACCAGAAATGTTTGAAGCTACTGACTGAATGAAAGGAGCTGGCATCTCACTCTCTTTGAATCTTCTTTATCATGCTAGGATTAGCAGGAAAAAGCAAAAAATTTCAGAATTGCACCTTGCAATGTGGAGATATTACTGTTTGTGCATTTACAATATTCATTGATTTTTGCCATTGAAAAACATGTTTTTCATATACCAGAAATGTTTGAAGCTACTGACTGAATGAAAGGAGCTGGCATCTCACTCTCTTTGAATCTTCTTTATCATGCTAGGATTAACAGGAAAAAGCAAAAAATTTCAGAATTGCACCTTGCAATGTGGAGATATTACTGTTTGTGCATTTACAATATTCATTGATTTTTGCCATTGAAAAACATGTTTTTCATATACCAGAAATGTTTGAAGCTACTGACTGAATGAAAGGAGCTGGCATCTCACTCTCTTTGAATCTTCTTTATCATGCTAGGATTAACAGGAAAAAGCAAAAAATTTCAGAATTGCACCTTGCAATGTGGAGATATTACTGTTTGTGCATTTACAATATTCATTGATTTTTGCCATTGAAAAACATGTTTTTCATATACCAGAAATGTTTGAAGCTACTGACTGAATGAAAGGAGCTGGCATCTCACTCTCTTTGAATCTTCTTTATCATGCTAGGATTAGCAGGAAAAAGCAAAAAATTTCAGAATTGCACCTTGCAATGTGGAGATATTACTGTTTGTGCATTTACAATATTCATTGATTTTTGCCATTGAAAAACATGTTTTTCATATACCAGAAATGTTTGAAGCTACTGACTGAATGAAAGGAGCTGGCATCTCACTCTCTTTGAATCTTCTTTATCATGCTAGGATTAACAGGAAAAAGCTAAAAATTTCAGAATTGCACCGTGCAATGTGGAGATATTACTGTTTGTGCATTTACAATATTCATTGATTTTTGCCATTGAAAAACATGTTTTTCATATACCAGAAATGTTTGAAGCTACTGACTGAATGAAAGGAGCTGGCATCTCACTCTCTTTGAATCTTCTTTATCATGCTAGGATTAGCAGGAAAAAGCAAAAAATTTCAGAATTGCACCTTGCAATGTGGAGATATTACTGTTTGTGCATTTACAATATTCATTGATTTTTGCCATTGAAAAACATGTTTTTCATATACCAGAAATGTTTGAAGCTACTGACTGAATGAAAGGAGCTGGCATCTCACTCTCTTTGAATCTTCTTTATCATGCTAGGATTAACAGGAAAAAGCTAAAAATTTCAGAATTGCACCGTGCAATGTGGAGATATTACTGTTTGTGCATTTACAATATTCATTGATTTTTGCCATTGAAAAACATGTTTTTCATATACCAGAAATGTTTGAAGCTACTGACTGAATGAAAGGAGCTGGCATCTCACTCTCTTTGAATCTTTATCATGCTAGGATCAGCAGGAAAAAGCAAAAAATTTCAGAATTGCACCTTGCAATGTGGAGATATTACTGTTTGTGCATTTACAATATTCATTGATTTTTGCCATTGAAAAACATGTTTTTCATATACCAGAAATGTTTGAAGCTACTGACTGAATGAAAGGAGCTGGCATCTCACTCTCTTTGAATCTTCTTTATCATGCTAGGATTAACAAGAAAAAGCTAAAAATTTCAGAATTGCACCGTGCAATGTGGAGATATTACTGTTTGTGCATTTACAATATTCATTGATTTTTGCCATTGAAAAACATGTTTTTCATATACCAGAAATGTTTGAAGCTACTGACTGAATGAAAGGAGCTGGCATCTCACTCTCTTTGAATCTTCTTTATCATGCTAGGATTAGCAGGAAAAAGCAAAAAATTTCAGAATTGCACCTTGCAATGTGGAGATATTACTGTTTGTGCATTTACAATATTCATTGATTTTTGCCATTGAAAAACATGTTTTTCATATACCAGAAATGTTTGAAGCTACTGACTGAATGAAAGGAGCTGGCATCTCACTCTCTTTGAATCTTCTTTATCATGCTAGGATTAACAGGAAAAAGCAAAAAATTTCAGAATTGCACCTTGCAATGTGGAGATATTACTGTTTGTGCATTTACAATATTCATTGATTTTTGCCATTGAAAAACATGTTTTTCATATACCAGAAATGTTTGAAGCTACTGACTGAATGAAAGGAGCTGGCATCTCACTCTCTTTGAATCTTCTTTATCATGCTAGGATTAACAGGAAAAAGCTAAAAATTTCAGAATTGCACCGTGCAATGTGGAGATATTACTGTTTGTGCATTTACAATATTCATTGATTTTTGCCATTGAAAAACATGTTTTTCATATACCAGAAATGTTTGAAGCTACTGACTGAATGAAAGGAGCTGGCATCTCACTCTCTTTGAATCTTCTTTATCATGCTAGGATTAGCAGGAAAAAGCAAAAAATTTCAGAATTGCACCTTGCAATGTGGAGATATTACTGTTTGTGCATTTACAATATTCATTGATTTTTGCCATTGAAAAACATGTTTTTCATATACCAGAAATGTTTGAAGCTACTGACTGAATGAAAGGAGCTGGCATCTCACTCTCTTTGAATCTTCTTTATCATGCTAGGATTAACAGGAAAAAGCTAAAAATTTCAGAATTGCACCGTGCAATGTGGAGATATTACTGTTTGTGCATTTACAACATTCATTGATTTTTGCCATTGAAAAACATGTTTTTCATATACCAGAAATGTTTGAAGCTACTGACTGAATGAAAGGAGCTGGCATCTCACTCTCTTTGAATCTTCTTTATCATGCTAGGATTAGCAGGAAAAAGCAAAAAATTTCAGAATTGCACCTTGCAATGTGGAGATATTACTGTTTGTGCATTTACAATATTCATTGATTTTTGCCATTGAAAAACATGTTTTTCATATACCAGAAATGTTTGAAGCTACTGACTGAATGAAAGGAGCTGGCATCTCACTCTCTTTGAATCTTCTTTATCATGCTAGGATTAACAGGAAAAAGCTAAAAATTTCAGAATTGCACCGTGCAATGTGGAGATATTACTGTTTGTGCATTTACAATATTCATTGATTTTTGCCATTGAAAAACGTTTTTCATATACCAGAAATGTTTGAAGCTACTGACTGAATGAAAGGAGCTGGCATCTCACTCTCTTTGAATCTTCTTTATCATGCTAGGATTAACAGGAAAAAGCAAAAAATTTCAGAATTGCACCTTGCAATGTGGAGATATTACTGTTTGTGCATTTACAATATTCATTGATTTTACCATTGAAAAACATGTTTTTCATATACCAGAAATGTTTGAAGCTACTGACTGAATGAAAGGAGCTGGCATCTCACTCTCTTTGAATCTTCTTTATCATGCTAGGATTAGCAGGAAAAAGCAAAAAATTTCAGAATTGCACCTTGCAATGTGGAGATATTACTGTTTGTGCATTTACAATATTCATTGATTTTTGCCATTGAAAAACGTTTTTCATATACCAGAAATGTTTGAAGCTACTGACTGAATGAAAGGAGCTGGCATCTCACTCTCTTTGAATCTTCTTTATCATGCTAGGATTAACAGGAAAAAGCTAAAAATTTCAGAATTGCACCGTGCAATGTGGAGATATTACTGTTTGTGCATTTACAATATTCATTGATTTTTGCCATTGAAAAACATGTTTTTCATATACCAGAAATGTTTGAAGCTACTGACTGAATGAAAGGAGCTGGCATCTCACTCTCTTTGAATCTTCTTTATCATGCTAGGATTAGCAGGAAAAAGCAAAAAATTTCAGAATTGCACCTTGCAATGTGGAGATATTACTGTTTGTGCATTTACAATATTCATTGATTTTTGCCATTGAAAAACATGTTTTTCATATACCAGAAATGTTTGAAGCTACTGACTGAATGAAAGGAGCTGGCATCTCACTCTCTTTGAATCTTCTTTATCATGCTAGGATTAACAGGAAAAAGCTAAAAATTTCAGAATTGCACCGTGCAATGTGGAGATATTACTGTTTGTGCATTTACAACATTCATTGATTTTTGCCATTGAAAAACATGTTTTTCATATACCAGAAATGTTTGAAGCTACTGACTGAATGAAAGGAGCTGGCATCTCACTCTCTTTGAATCTTCTTTATCATGCTAGGATTAGCAGGAAAAAGCAAAAAATTTCAGAATTGCACCTTGCAATGTGGAGATATTACTGTTTGTGCATTTACAATATTCATTGATTTTTGCCATTGAAAAACATGTTTTTCATATACCAGAAATGTTTGAAGCTACTGACTGAATGAAAGGAGCTGGCATCTCACTCTCTTTGAATCTTCTTTATCATGCTAGGATTAACAGGAAAAAGCTAAAAATTTCAGAATTGCACCGTGCAATGTGGAGATATTACTGTTTGTGCATTTACAATATTCATTGATTTTTGCCATTGAAAAACGTTTTTCATATACCAGAAATGTTTGAAGCTACTGACTGAATGAAAGGAGCTGGCATCTCACTCTCTTTGAATCTTCTTTATCATGCTAGGATTAACAGGAAAAAGCAAAAAATTTCAGAATTGCACCTTGCAATGTGGAGATATTACTGTTTGTGCATTTACAATATTCATTGATTTTACCATTGAAAAACATGTTTTTCATATACCAGAAATGTTTGAAGCTACTGACTGAATGAAAGGAGCTGGCATCTCACTCTCTTTGAATCTTCTTTATCATGCTAGGATTAGCAGGAAAAAGCAAAAAATTTCAGAATTGCACCTTGCAATGTGGAGATATTACTGTTTGTGCATTTACAATATTCATTGATTTTTGCCATTGAAAAACATGTTTTTCATATACCAGAAATGTTTGAAGCTACTGACTGAATGAAAGGAGCTGGCATCTCACTCTCTTTGAATCTTCTTTATCATGCTAGGATTAACAAGAAAAAGCTAAAAATTTCAGAATTGCACCGTGCAATGTGGAGATATTACTGTTTGTGCATTTACAATATTCATTGATTTTTGCCATTGAAAAACATGTTTTTCATATACCAGAAATGTTTGAAGCTACTGACTGAATGAAAGGAGCTGGCATCTCACTCTCTTTGAATCTTCTTTATCATGCTAGGATTAGCAGGAAAAAGCAAAAAATTTCAGAATTGCACCTTGCAATGTGGAGATATTACTGTTTGTGCATTTACAATATTCATTGATTTTTGCCATTGAAAAACATGTTTTTCATATACCAGAAATGTTTGAAGCTACTGACTGAATGAAAGGAGCTGGCATCTCACTCTCTTTGAATCTTCTTTATCATGCTAGGATTAACAAGAAAAAGCTAAAAATTTCAGAACTGCACCGTGCAATGTGGAGATATTACTGTTTGTGCATTTACAATATTCATTGATTTTTGCCATTGAAAAACATGTTTTTCATATACCAGAAATGTTTGAAGCTACTGACTGAATGAAAGGAGCTGGCATCTCACTCTCTTTGAATCTTCTTTATCATGCTAGGATTAGCAGGAAAAAGCAAAAAATTTCAGAATTGCACCTTGCAATGTGGAGATATTACTGTTTGTGCATTTACAATATTCATTGATTTTTGCCATTGAAAAACGTTTTTCATATACCAGAAATGTTTGAAGCTACTGACTGAATGAAAGGAGCTGGCATCTCACTCTCTTTGAATCTTCTTTATCATGCTAGGATTAACAGGAAAAAGCTAAAAATTTCAGAATTGCACCGTGCAATGTGGAGATATTACTGTTTGTGCATTTACAATATTCATTGATTTTTGCCATTGAAAAACATGTTTTTCATATACCAGAAATGTTTGAAGCTACTGACTGAATGAAAGGAGCTGGCATCTCACTCTCTTTGAATCTTCTTTATCATGCTAGGATTAGCAGGAAAAAGCAAAAAATTTCAGAATTGCACCTTGCAATGTGGAGATATTACTGTTTGTGCATTTACAATATTCATTGATTTTTGCCATTGAAAAACATGTTTTTCATATACCAGAAATGTTTGAAGCTACTGACTGAATGAAAGGAGCTGGCATCTCACTCTCTTTGAATCTTCTTTATCATGCTAGGATTAACAGGAAAAAGCTAAAAATTTCAGAATTGCACCGTGCAATGTGGAGATATTACTGTTTGTGCATTTACAACATTCATTGATTTTTGCCATTGAAAAACATGTTTTTCATATACCAGAAATGTTTGAAGCTACTGACTGAATGAAAGGAGCTGGCATCTCACTCTCTTTGAATCTTCTTTATCATGCTAGGATTAGCAGGAAAAAGCAAAAAATTTCAGAATTGCACCTTGCAATGTGGAGATATTACTGTTTGTGCATTTACAATATTCATTGATTTTTGCCATTGAAAAACATGTTTTTCATATACCAGAAATGTTTGAAGCTACTGACTGAATGAAAGGAGCTGGCATCTCACTCTCTTTGAATCTTCTTTATCATGCTAGGATTAACAGGAAAAAGCTAAAAATTTCAGAATTGCACCGTGCAATGTGGAGATATTACTGTTTGTGCATTTACAATATTCATTGATTTTTGCCATTGAAAAACGTTTTTCATATACCAGAAATGTTTGAAGCTACTGACTGAATGAAAGGAGCTGGCATCTCACTCTCTTTGAATCTTCTTTATCATGCTAGGATTAACAGGAAAAAGCTAAAAATTTCAGAATTGCACCGTGCAATGTGGAGATATTACTGTTTGTGCATTTACAATATTCATTGATTTTTGCCATTGAAAAACATGTTTTTCATATACCAGAAATGTTTGAAGCTACTGACTGAATGAAAGGAGCTGGCATCTCACTCTCTTTGAATCTTCTTTATCATGCTAGGATTAGCAGGAAAAAGCAAAAAATTTCAGAATTGCACCTTGCAATGTGGAGATATTACTGTTTGTGCATTTACAATATTCATTGATTTTTGCCATTGAAAAACATGTTTTTCATATACCAGAAATGTTTGAAGCTACTGACTGAATGAAAGGAGCTGGCATCTCACTCTCTTTGAATCTTCTTTATCATGCTAGGATTAACAGGAAAAAGCAAAAAATTTCAGAATTGCACCTTGCAATGTGGAGATATTACTGTTTGTGCATTTACAATATTCATTGATTTTTGCCATTGAAAAACATGTTTTTCATATACCAGAAATGTTTGAAGCTACTGACTGAATGAAAGGAGCTGGCATCTCACTCTCTTTGAATCTTCTTTATCATGCTAGGATTAGCAGGAAAAAGCAAAAAATTTCAGAATTGCACCTTGCAATGTGGAGATATTACTGTTTGTGCATTTACAATATTCATTGATTTTTGCCATTGAAAAACATGTTTTTCATATACCAGAAATGTTTGAAGCTACTGACTGAATGAAAGGAGCTGGCATCTCACTCTCTTTGAATCTTCTTTATCATGCTAGGATTAACAGGAAAAAGCTAAAAATTTCAGAATTGCACCGTGCAATGTGGAGATATTACTGTTTGTGCATTTACAATATTCATTGATTTTTGCCATTGAAAAACATGTTTTTCATATACCAGAAATGTTTGAAGCTACTGACTGAATGAAAGGAGCTGGCATCTCACTCTCTTTGAATCTTCTTTATCATGCTAGGATTAGCAGGAAAAAGCAAAAAATTTCAGAATTGCACCTTGCAATGTGGAGATATTACTGTTTGTGCATTTACAATATTCATTGATTTTTGCCATTGAAAAACATGTTTTTCATATACCAGAAATGTTTGAAGCTACTGACTGAATGAAAGGAGCTGGCATCTCACTCTCTTTGAATCTTCTTTATCATGCTAGGATTAACAGGAAAAAGCAAAAAATTTCAGAATTGCACCTTGCAATGTGGAGATATTACTGTTTGTGCATTTACAATATTCATTGATTTTTGCCATTGAAAAACATGTTTTTCATATACCAGAAATGTTTGAAGCTACTGACTGAATGAAAGGAGCTGGCATCTCACTCTCTTTGAATCTTCTTTATCATGCTAGGATTAGCAGGAAAAAGCAAAAAATTTCAGAATTGCACCTTGCAATGTGGAGATATTACTGTTTGTGCATTTACAATATTCATTGATTTTTGCCATTGAAAAACATGTTTTTCATATACCAGAAATGTTTGAAGCTACTGACTGAATGAAAGGAGCTGGCATCTCACTCTCTTTGAATCTTCTTTATCATGCTAGGATTAACAGGAAAAAGCTAAAAATTTCAGAATTGCACCGTGCAATGTGGAGATATTACTGTTTGTGCATTTACAATATTCATTGATTTTTGCCATTGAAAAACATGTTTTTCATATACCAGAAATGTTTGAAGCTACTGACTGAATGAAAGGAGCTGGCATCTCACTCTCTTTGAATCTTCTTTATCATGCTAGGATTAGCAGGAAAAAGCAAAAAATTTCAGAATTGCACCTTGCAATGTGGAGATATTACTGTTTGTGCATTTACAATATTCATTGATTTTTGCCATTGAAAAACATGTTTTTCATATACCAGAAATGTTTGAAGCTACTGACTGAATGAAAGGAGCTGGCATCTCACTCTCTTTGAATCTTCTTTATCATGCTAGGATTAACAGGAAAAAGCAAAAAATTTCAGAATTGCACCTTGCAATGTGGAGATATTACTGTTTGTGCATTTACAATATTCATTGATTTTTGCCATTGAAAAACATGTTTTTCATATACCAGAAATGTTTGAAGCTACTGACTGAATGAAAGGAGCTGGCATCTCACTCTCTTTGAATCTTCTTTATCATGCTAGGATTAGCAGGAAAAAGCAAAAAATTTCAGAATTGCACCTTGCAATGTGGAGATATTACTGTTTGTGCATTTACAATATTCATTGATTTTTGCCATTGAAAAACATGTTTTTCATATACCAGAAATGTTTGAAGCTACTGACTGAATGAAAGGAGCTGGCATCTCACTCTCTTTGAATCTTCTTTATCATGCTAGGATTAACAGGAAAAAGCTAAAAATTTCAGAATTGCACCGTGCAATGTGGAGATATTACTGTTTGTGCATTTACAACATTCATTGATTTTTGCCATTGAAAAACATGTTTTTCATATACCAGAAATGTTTGAAGCTACTGACTGAATGAAAGGAGCTGGCATCTCACTCTCTTTGAATCTTCTTTATCATGCTAGGATTAGCAGGAAAAAGCAAAAAATTTCAGAATTGCACCTTGCAATGTGGAGATATTACTGTTTGTGCATTTACAATATTCATTGATTTTTGCCATTGAAAAACATGTTTTTCATATACCAGAAATGTTTGAAGCTACTGACTGAATGAAAGGAGCTGGCATCTCACTCTCTTTGAATCTTCTTTATCATGCTAGGATTAACAGGAAAAAGCTAAAAATTTCAGAATTGCACCGTGCAATGTGGAGATATTACTGTTTGTGCATTTACAATATTCATTGATTTTTGCCATTGAAAAACGTTTTTCATATACCAGAAATGTTTGAAGCTACTGACTGAATGAAAGGAGCTGGCATCTCACTCTCTTTGAATCTTCTTTATCATGCTAGGATTAGCAGGAAAAAGCAAAAATTTCAGAATTGCACCTTGCAATGTGGAGATATTACTGTTTGTGCATTTACAATATTCATTGATTTTTGCCATTGAAAAACATGTTTTTCATATACCAGAAATGTTTGAAGCTACTGACTGAATGAAAGGAGCTGGCATCTCACTCTCTTTGAATCTTCTTTATCATGCTAGGATTAACAGGAAAAAGCTAAAAATTTCAGAATTGCACCGTGCAATGTGGAGATATTACTGTTTGTGCATTTACAATATTCATTGATTTTTGCCATTGAAAAACATGTTTTTCATATACCAGAAATGTTTGAAGCTACTGACTGAATGAAAGGAGCTGGCATCTCACTCTCTTTGAATCTTCTTTATCATGCTAGGATTAGCAGGAAAAAGCAAAAAATTTCAGAATTGCACCTTGCAATGTGGAGATATTACTGTTTGTGCATTTACAATATTCATTGATTTTTGCCATTGAAAAACATGTTTTTCATATACCAGAAATGTTTGAAGCTACTGACTGAATGAAAGGAGCTGGCATCTCACTCTCTTTGAATCTTCTTTATCATGCTAGGATTAACAGGAAAAAGCAAAAAATTTCAGAATTGCACCTTGCAATGTGGAGATATTACTGTTTGTGCATTTACAATATTCATTGATTTTTGCCATTGAAAAACATGTTTTTCATATACCAGAAATGTTTGAAGCTACTGACTGAATGAAAGGAGCTGGCATCTCACTCTCTTTGAATCTTCTTTATCATGCTAGGATTAGCAGGAAAAAGCAAAAAATTTCAGAATTGCACCTTGCAATGTGGAGATATTACTGTTTGTGCATTTACAATATTCATTGATTTTTGCCATTGAAAAACATGTTTTTCATATACCAGAAATGTTTGAAGCTACTGACTGAATGAAAGGAGCTGGCATCTCACTCTCTTTGAATCTTCTTTATCATGCTAGGATTAACAGGAAAAAGCTAAAAATTTCAGAATTGCACGTGCAATGTGGAGATATTACTGTTTGTGCATTTACAAATTTTTTTCATTGATTTTTGCCATTGAAAAACATGTTTTTCATATACCAGAAATGTTTGAAGCTACTGACTGAATGAAAGGAGCTGGCATCTCACTCTCTTTGAATCTTCTTTATCATGCTAGGATTAGCAGGAAAAAGCAAAAAATTTCAGAATTGCACCTTGCAATGTGGAGATATTACTGTTTGTGCATTTACAATATTCATTGATTTTTGCCATTGAAAAACATGTTTTTCATATACCAGAATGTTTGAAGCTACTGACTGAATGAAAGGAGCTGGCATCTCACTCTCTTTGAATCTTCTTTATCATGCTAGGATTAACAGGAAAAAGCAAAAAATTTCAGAATTGCACCTTGCAATGTGGAGATATTACTGTTTGTGCATTTAC
>NW_027370886.1:27500-32433 GCF_046119375.1 Phyllobates terribilis | reverse complement strand
CGCAGGTTCAGACATTTGGTGCGTGTGCTTGGCTGAGGAGCCAATGGGGCGAAGCTACCATCTGTGGGATTATGACTGAACGCCTCTAAGTCAGAATCCCCCCTAAACGTGACGATACCGCAGTGCCGAGGAGCCCATCCCGGCCAGGGATAGCCGGGGGCCCCCGAGCCCCCGGCGAGTAACGCCGCACGCCCCGTGGACCGGAGAGCGGCCGGAAGCCCCGCCGCCTCTCTCCCGGAGCGCACCGCAAGTTTCGCTGGGAACCCGGTGCTAAATCATTCGTAGACGACCTGCTTCTGTCTCGGGGTTTCGTACGTAGCAGAGCAGCTCCCCTCGCTGCGATCTATTGAAAGTCATCCCTCGAGACAAGCTTTTGTCCCTCCCAAGGGGTTCGCCTACCATCCCAAGGGAACCCCCGGGCGCAGAACCCACGGCCGGACGCCGAAGGGGCCTGATCAACCCCTCCACGCCGTAAGGCTGCTGGTTTCCTGGGCCCGCCACAATCTGCGATTTCACGGAACAAACAGTCTGCCTCCTTGGCCGGGATAGCTATGACCGATGCGGGACACTGTGAGCGGCCGAGTCGCGAACCCACCACGCCAAAAAAGACTCCGGCCGTGACTAGATGTATTCGGAAGGGGGCTTAATGGTCGCCCCCGTGCAAGTCGGTGGAGGGCTTAATATTCGCCTTGTGGAAGTCGGTGGAGGGCTTAATATTCGTCTTGTGGAAGTCGTTGGAGGGCTTAATCGTGCTGCGGTGTCCAGAAACAGTTCCAGAATTTTGGGCTGAGGCCCCCCAGTCTTCCTCTATAGAGAGGGGAAATATGTGTGAGGGTACACCAGGAGGGCTCCAAAAGTGTGGGTAAAATATATATCCCACAGGGGGAAAATTGAAAAAAAGTTGAAAAAAAAAATTTTTGGGGACTTAGAAAATTTTCACACATGTGTCAGACTTCCAGAGAGGGGAGCATGTCAGTGCGCGCATCCGATTTCAGTTCCAGAGCGATTCGCGCGATGAGTCCTTGATACTTAGTCGTTTTTGCAAAATTTCTGACTTTTTGGAAAATTTCACAATTTTGTGAAAACTTCCACAAAATGAGGTTCTAGTATGTTAGAGGGCATCCCAGGAGGGCTCCAAAAGTGTGGGTAAAATATATATCCCACAGGGGGAAAATTGAAAAAAAGTTGAAAAAAAAAATTTTTGGGGACTTAGAAAATTTTTCAACTTTTGTCAGACTTCCAGACAGGGGAGCGTGTCAGTGCGCGCATCCGATTTCAGTTCCAGAGCGATTCGCGCGATGAGTCCTTGATACTTAGTCGTTTTTGGCAAAATTTCTGACTTTTTGAAAATTTCACAATTTTGTGAAAACTTCCACAAAATGAGGTTCTAGTATGTTAGAGGGCATCCCAGGAGGGCTCCAAAAGTGTGGGTAAAATATATATCCCACAGGGGGAAAATTGAAAAAAAGTTGAAAAAAAAAATTTTTGGGGACTTAGAAAATTTTTCAACTTGTGTCAGACTTCCAGAGAGGGGAGCATGTCAGTGCGCGCATCCGATTTCAGTTCCAGAGCGATTCGCGCGATGAGTCCTTGATACTTAGTCGTTTTTGCAAAATTTCTGACTTTTTGGAAAATTTCACAATTTTGTGAAAACTTCCACAAAATGAGGTTCTAGTATGTTAGAGGGCATCCCAGGAGGGCTCCAAAAGTGTGGGTAAAATATATATCCCACAGGGGGAAAATTGAAAAAAAGTTGAAAAAAAAAATTTTTGGGGACTTAGAAAATTTTTCAACTTTTGTCAGACTTCCAGACAGGGGAGCGTGTCAGTGCGCGCATCCGATTTCAGTTCCAGAGCGATTCGCGCGATGAGTCCTTGATACTTAGTCGTTTTTGGCAAAATTTCTGACTTTTTGAAAATTTCACAATTTTGTGAAAACTTCCACAAAATGAGGTTCTAGTATGTTAGAGGGCATCCCAGGAGGGCTCCAAAAGTGTGGGTAAAATATATATCCCACAGGGGGAAAATTGAAAAAAAGTTGAAAAAAAAAATTTTTGGGGACTTAGAAAATTTTCACACATGTGTCAGACTTCCAGAGAGGGGAGCATGTCAGTGCGCGCATCCGATTTCAGTTCCAGAGCGATTCGCGCGATGAGTCCTTGATACTTAGTCGTTTTTGCAAAATTTCTGACTTTTTGGAAAATTTCACAATTTTGTGAAAACTTCCACAAAATGAGGTTCTAGTATGTTAGAGGGCATCCCAGGAGGGCTCCAAAAGTGTGGGTAAAATATATATCCCACAGGGGGAAAATTGAAAAAAAGTTGAAAAAAAAAATTTTTGGGGACTTAGAAAATTTTTCAACTTTTGTCAGACTTCCAGACAGGGGAGCATGTCAGTGCGCGCATCCGATTTCAGTTCCAGAGCGATTCGCGCGATGAGTCCTTGATACTTAGTCGTTTTTGCAAAATTTCTGACTTTTTGGAAAATTTCACAATTTTGTGAAAACTTCCACAAAATGAGGTTCTAGTATGTTAGAGGGCATCCCAGGAGGGCTCCAAAAGTGTGGGTAAAATATATATCCCACAGGGGGAAAATTGAAAAAAAGTTGAAAAAAAAAATTTTTGGGGACTTAGAAAATTTTTCAACTTTTGTCAGACTTCCAGACAGGGGAGCGTGTCAGTGCGCGCATCCGATTTCAGTTCCAGAGCGATTCGCGCGATGAGTCCTTGATACTTAGTCGTTTTTGGCAAAATTTCTGACTTTTTGAAAATTTCACAATTTTGTGAAAACTTCCACAAAATGAGGTTCTAGTATGTTAGAGGGCATCCCAGGAGGGCTCCAAAAGTGTGGGTAAAATATATATCCCACAGGGGGAAAATTGAAAAAAAGTTGAAAAAAAAAATTTTTGGGGACTTAGAAAATTTTCACACATGTGTCAGACTTCCAGAGAGGGGAGCATGTCAGTGCGCGCATCCGATTTCAGTTCCAGAGCGATTCGCGCGATGAGTCCTTGATACTTAGTCGTTTTTGCAAAATTTCTGACTTTTTGGAAAATTTCACAATTTTGTGAAAACTTCCACAAAATGAGGTTCTAGTATGTTAGAGGGCATCCCAGGAGGGCTCCAAAAGTGTGGGTAAAATATATATCCCACAGGGGGAAAATTGAAAAAAAGTTGAAAAAAAAAATTTTTGGGGACTTAGAAAATTTTTCAACTTTTGTCAGACTTCCAGACAGGGGAGCGTGTCAGTGCGCGCATCCGATTTCAGTTCCAGAGCGATTCGCGCGATGAGTCCTTGATACTTAGTCGTTTTTGGCAAAATTTCTGACTTTTTGAAAATTTCACAATTTTGTGAAAACTTCCACAAAATGAGGTTCTAGTATGTTAGAGGGCATCCCAGGAGGGCTCCAAAAGTGTGGGTAAAATATATATCCCACAGGGGGAAAATTGAAAAAAAGTTGAAAAAAAAAATTTTTGGGGACTTAGAAAATTTTCACACATGTGTCAGACTTCCAGAGAGGGGAGCATGTCAGTGCGCGCATCCGATTTCAGTTCCAGAGCGATTCGCGCGATGAGTCCTTGATACTTAGTCGTTTTTGCAAAATTTCTGACTTTTTGGAAAATTTCACAATTTTGTGAAAACTTCCACAAAATGAGGTTCTAGTATGTTAGAGGGCATCCCAGGAGGGCTCCAAAAGTGTGGGTAAAATATATATCCCACAGGGGGAAAATTGAAAAAAAGTTGAAAAAAAAAATTTTTGGGGACTTAGAAAATTTTTCAACTTTTGTCAGACTTCCAGACAGGGGAGCGTGTCAGTGCGCGCATCCGATTTCAGTTCCAGAGCGATTCGCGCGATGAGTCCTTGATACTTAGTCGTTTTTGCAAAATTTCTGACTTTTTGGAAAATTTCACAATTTTGTGAAAACTTCCACAAAATGAGGTTCTAGTATGTTAGAGGGCATCCCAGGAGGGCTCCAAAAGTGTGGGTAAAATATATATCCCACAGGGGGAAAATTGAAAAAAAGTTGAAAAAAAAAATTTTTGGGGACTTAGAAAATTTTTCAACTTGTGTCAGACTTCCAGAGAGGGGAGCATGTCAGTGCGCGCATCCGATTTCAGTTCCAGAGCGATTCGCGCGATGAGTCCTTGATACTTAGTCGTTTTCAGAAGTCACAATTTTGACTTCCAGGACCCGCAAAACGTTTGTAAATTGAGCCCGCTCCCCAGTTCCAAGCGTTTTGAGGTGTCCCCGGTTGCAGTAATGCAGCCTGCCCACTAGATGTCGCAAAAGAGACAAAAAGTGAAAAAGAACCAGAATGAGGAAATTCCAGGGAGCCGAATCCGCCTGACAGTTCCAGGCGATCGGGCACTTTTTTGCATGCGTCCCTAAAGTGGGTATAGGGTGACACTCCATGCAAAGACCCAGTTTTGCACACCACCGGCAGAATATATGAGAGAGAGGTACCTCTCAGCCCCGACACATTTTGACTCATTTAAGCTGGTTTTCACCTCCGTAGGCCTGGGTATGCGTTTTGGCTATGAGTCCCTGTTCGGCTGGAGGTCTGCACCTTGGCTGAACCCAGGCTTCCGCAGCTGCGTGGGGGGACTTTTGCCGGTCGCCTATCCCAAGTCAGAGAGGTGTTCCTGGGTTGAAGTGAGCCTGGCCAGACCCCCCCGCGGGCCCTGGTTCTCCACATGGGGGCGCCGTCAAGGCTAAAATCTGGATTTTTAGGCCGAGGAGAGGCTCCATGAGGGCGGATGCTTTTGTGGCTTCGACCCCAGTGCTGTTCCACATCCAGTACCCCCCCGCAAGGGCGCCTGTACCCGAGTCGCGCTTCCAGGACTCGTGGGCACGTATCTCCCGACGACAGGGGTTTGCAGCCTCCGTACTTGGGCAAGTCCCTACATGCACCCCTGCTCTTCCTCCGATCGA
>NW_027370886.1:12500-17500 GCF_046119375.1 Phyllobates terribilis | reverse complement strand
TTTTCAACTTTTGTCAGACTTCCAGACAGGGGAGCGTGTCAGTGCGCGCATCCGATTTCAGTTCCAGAGCGATTCGCGCGATGAGTCCTTGATACTTAGTCGTTTTTGCAAAATTTCTGACTTTTTGGAAAATTTCACAATTTTGTGAAAACTTCCACAAAATGAGGTTCTAGTATGTTAGAGGGCATCCCAGGAGGGCTCCAAAAGTGTGGGTAAAATATATATCCCACAGGGGGAAAATTGAAAAAAAGTTGAAAAAAAAAATTTTTGGGGACTTAGAAAATTTTCACACATGTGTCAGACTTCCAGAGAGGGGAGCATGTCAGTGCGCGCATCCGATTTCAGTTCCAGAGCGATTCGCGCGATGAGTCCTTGATACTTAGTCGTTTTTGCAAAATTTCTGACTTTTTGGAAAATTTCACAATTTTGTGAAAACTTCCACAAAATGAGGTTCTAGTATGTTAGAGGGCATCCCAGGAGGGCTCCAAAAGTGTGGGTAAAATATATATCCCACAGGGGGAAAATTGAAAAAAAGTTGAAAAAAAAAATTTTTGGGGACTTAGAAAATTTTTCAACTTTTGTCAGACTTCCAGACAGGGGAGCGTGTCAGTGCGCGCATCCGATTTCAGTTCCAGAGCGATTCGCGCGATGAGTCCTTGATACTTAGTCGTTTTTGCAAAATTTCTGACTTTTTGGAAAATTTCACAATTTTGTGAAAACTTCCACAAAATGAGGTTCTAGTATGTTAGAGGGCATCCCAGGAGGGCTCCAAAAGTGTGGGTAAAATATATATCCCACAGGGGGAAAATTGAAAAAAAGTTGAAAAAAAAAATTTTTGGGGACTTAGAAAATTTTTCAACTTTTGTCAGACTTCCAGACAGGGGAGCATGTCAGTGCGCGCATCCGATTTCAGTTCCAGAGCGATTCGCGCGATGAGTCCTTGATACTTAGTCGTTTTTGCAAAATTTCTGACTTTTTGGAAAATTTCACAATTTTGTGAAAACTTCCACAAAATGAGGTTCTAGTATGTTAGAGGGCATCCCAGGAGGGCTCCAAAAGTGTGGGTAAAATATATATCCCACAGGGGGAAAATTGAAAAAAAGTTGAAAAAAAAAATTTTTGGGGACTTAGAAAATTTTTCAACTTTTGTCAGACTTCCAGACAGGGGAGCGTGTCAGTGCGCGCATCCGATTTCAGTTCCAGAGCGATTCGCGCGATGAGTCCTTGATACTTAGTCGTTTTTGGCAAAATTTCTGACTTTTTGAAAATTTCACAATTTTGTGAAAACTTCCACAAAATGAGGTTCTAGTATGTTAGAGGGCATCCCAGGAGGGCTCCAAAAGTGTGGGTAAAATATATATCCCACAGGGGGAAAATTGAAAAAAAGTTGAAAAAAAAAATTTTTGGGGACTTAGAAAATTTTCACACATGTGTCAGACTTCCAGAGAGGGGAGCATGTCAGTGCGCGCATCCGATTTCAGTTCCAGAGCGATTCGCGCGATGAGTCCTTGATACTTAGTCGTTTTTGCAAAATTTCTGACTTTTTGGAAAATTTCACAATTTTGTGAAAACTTCCACAAAATGAGGTTCTAGTATGTTAGAGGGCATCCCAGGAGGGCTCCAAAAGTGTGGGTAAAATATATATCCCACAGGGGGAAAATTGAAAAAAAGTTGAAAAAAAAAATTTTTGGGGACTTAGAAAATTTTTCAACTTTTGTCAGACTTCCAGACAGGGGAGCGTGTCAGTGCGCGCATCCGATTTCAGTTCCAGAGCGATTCGCGCGATGAGTCCTTGATACTTAGTCGTTTTTGGCAAAATTTCTGACTTTTTGAAAATTTCACAATTTTGTGAAAACTTCCACAAAATGAGGTTCTAGTATGTTAGAGGGCATCCCAGGAGGGCTCCAAAAGTGTGGGTAAAATATATATCCCACAGGGGGAAAATTGAAAAAAAGTTGAAAAAAAAAATTTTTGGGGACTTAGAAAATTTTCACACATGTGTCAGACTTCCAGAGAGGGGAGCATGTCAGTGCGCGCATCCGATTTCAGTTCCAGAGCGATTCGCGCGATGAGTCCTTGATACTTAGTCGTTTTTGCAAAATTTCTGACTTTTTGGAAAATTTCACAATTTTGTGAAAACTTCCACAAAATGAGGTTCTAGTATGTTAGAGGGCATCCCAGGAGGGCTCCAAAAGTGTGGGTAAAATATATATCCCACAGGGGGAAAATTGAAAAAAAGTTGAAAAAAAAAATTTTTGGGGACTTAGAAAATTTTTCAACTTTTGTCAGACTTCCAGACAGGGGAGCATGTCAGTGCGCGCATCCGATTTCAGTTCCAGAGCGATTCGCGCGATGAGTCCTTGATACTTAGTCGTTTTTGCAAAATTTCTGACTTTTTGGAAAATTTCACAATTTTGTGAAAACTTCCACAAAATGAGGTTCTAGTATGTTAGAGGGCATCCCAGGAGGGCTCCAAAAGTGTGGGTAAAATATATATCCCACAGGGGGAAAATTGAAAAAAAGTTGAAAAAAAAAATTTTTGGGGACTTAGAAAATTTTTCAACTTTTGTCAGACTTCCAGACAGGGGAGCGTGTCAGTGCGCGCATCCGATTTCAGTTCCAGAGCGATTCGCGCGATGAGTCCTTGATACTTAGTCGTTTTTGGCAAAATTTCTGACTTTTTGAAAATTTCACAATTTTGTGAAAACTTCCACAAAATGAGGTTCTAGTATGTTAGAGGGCATCCCAGGAGGGCTCCAAAAGTGTGGGTAAAATATATATCCCACAGGGGGAAAATTGAAAAAAAGTTGAAAAAAAAAATTTTTGGGGACTTAGAAAATTTTCACACATGTGTCAGACTTCCAGAGAGGGGAGCATGTCAGTGCGCGCATCCGATTTCAGTTCCAGAGCGATTCGCGCGATGAGTCCTTGATACTTAGTCGTTTTTGCAAAATTTCTGACTTTTTGGAAAATTTCACAATTTTGTGAAAACTTCCACAAAATGAGGTTCTAGTATGTTAGAGGGCATCCCAGGAGGGCTCCAAAAGTGTGGGTAAAATATATATCCCACAGGGGGAAAATTGAAAAAAAGTTGAAAAAAAAAATTTTTGGGGACTTAGAAAATTTTTCAACTTTTGTCAGACTTCCAGACAGGGGAGCGTGTCAGTGCGCGCATCCGATTTCAGTTCCAGAGCGATTCGCGCGATGAGTCCTTGATACTTAGTCGTTTTTGGCAAAATTTCTGACTTTTTGAAAATTTCACAATTTTGTGAAAACTTCCACAAAATGAGGTTCTAGTATGTTAGAGGGCATCCCAGGAGGGCTCCAAAAGTGTGGGTAAAATATATATCCCACAGGGGGAAAATTGAAAAAAAGTTGAAAAAAAAAATTTTTGGGGACTTAGAAAATTTTCACACATGTGTCAGACTTCCAGAGAGGGGAGCATGTCAGTGCGCGCATCCGATTTCAGTTCCAGAGCGATTCGCGCGATGAGTCCTTGATACTTAGTCGTTTTTGCAAAATTTCTGACTTTTTGGAAAATTTCACAATTTTGTGAAAACTTCCACAAAATGAGGTTCTAGTATGTTAGAGGGCATCCCAGGAGGGCTCCAAAAGTGTGGGTAAAATATATATCCCACAGGGGGAAAATTGAAAAAAAGTTGAAAAAAAAAATTTTTGGGGACTTAGAAAATTTTTCAACTTTTGTCAGACTTCCAGACAGGGGAGCGTGTCAGTGCGCGCATCCGATTTCAGTTCCAGAGCGATTCGCGCGATGAGTCCTTGATACTTAGTCGTTTTTGCAAAATTTCTGACTTTTTGGAAAATTTCACAATTTTGTGAAAACTTCCACAAAATGAGGTTCTAGTATGTTAGAGGGCATCCCAGGAGGGCTCCAAAAGTGTGGGTAAAATATATATCCCACAGGGGGAAAATTGAAAAAAAGTTGAAAAAAAAAATTTTTGGGGACTTAGAAAATTTTTCAACTTGTGTCAGACTTCCAGAGAGGGGAGCATGTCAGTGCGCGCATCCGATTTCAGTTCCAGAGCGATTCGCGCGATGAGTCCTTGATACTTAGTCGTTTTCAGAAGTCACAATTTTGACTTCCAGGACCCGCAAAACGTTTGTAAATTGAGCCCGCTCCCCAGTTCCAAGCGTTTTGAGGTGTCCCCGGTTGCAGTAATGCAGCCTGCCCACTAGATGTCGCAAAAGAGACAAAAAGTGAAAAAGAACCAGAATGAGGAAATTCCAGGGAGCCGAATCCGCCTGACAGTTCCAGGCGATCGGGCACTTTTTTGCATGCGTCCCTAAAGTGGGTATAGGGTGACACTCCATGCAAAGACCCAGTTTTGCACACCACCGGCAGAATATATGAGAGAGAGGTACCTCTCAGCCCCGACACATTTTGACTCATTTAAGCTGGTTTTCACCTCCGTAGGCCTGGGTATGCGTTTTGGCTATGAGTCCCTGTTCGGCTGGAGGTCTGCACCTTGGCTGAACCCAGGCTTCCGCAGCTGCGTGGGGGGACTTTTGCCGGTCGCCTATCCCAAGTCAGAGAGGTGTTCCTGGGTTGAAGTGAGCCTGGCCAGACCCCCCCGCGGGCCCTGGTTCTCCACATGGGGGCGCCGTCAAGGCTAAAATCTGGATTTTTAGGCCGAGGAGAGGCTCCATGAGGGCGGATGCTTTTGTGGCTTCGACCCCAGTGCTGTTCCACATCCAGTACCCCCCCGCAAGGGCGCCTGTACCCGAGTCGCGCTTCCAGGACTCGTGGGCACGTATCTCCCGACGACAGGGGTTTGCAGCCTCCGTACTTGGGCAAGTCCCTACATGCACCCCTGCTCTTCCTCCGATCGATCTGGCGCAGCGCTCCCGGGTGGGGAGGTGGCGCCGCTCGCTCGGCCCGGGCTTTGGAGCCCGCGCTGGCTTAAGGTGAGCGGTCCCCTTCCTCCTCTACCCCCGGGCTTCCGACACCTATCTTTGGGCGCGCATGCCGGCCTCGCCTC
>NW_027370886.1:0-2500 GCF_046119375.1 Phyllobates terribilis | reverse complement strand
AACTTCCACAAAATGAGGTTCTAGTATGTTAGAGGGCATCCCAGGAGGGCTCCAAAAGTGTGGGTAAAATATATATCCCACAGGGGGAAAATTGAAAAAAAGTTGAAAAAAAAAATTTTTGGGGACTTAGAAAATTTTCACACATGTGTCAGACTTCCAGAGAGGGGAGCATGTCAGTGCGCGCATCCGATTTCAGTTCCAGAGCGATTCGCGCGATGAGTCCTTGATACTTAGTCGTTTTTGCAAAATTTCTGACTTTTTGGAAAATTTCACAATTTTGTGAAAACTTCCACAAAATGAGGTTCTAGTATGTTAGAGGGCATCCCAGGAGGGCTCCAAAAGTGTGGGTAAAATATATATCCCACAGGGGGAAAATTGAAAAAAAGTTGAAAAAAAAAATTTTTGGGGACTTAGAAAATTTTTCAACTTTTGTCAGACTTCCAGACAGGGGAGCGTGTCAGTGCGCGCATCCGATTTCAGTTCCAGAGCGATTCGCGCGATGAGTCCTTGATACTTAGTCGTTTTTGCAAAATTTCTGACTTTTTGGAAAATTTCACAATTTTGTGAAAACTTCCACAAAATGAGGTTCTAGTATGTTAGAGGGCATCCCAGGAGGGCTCCAAAAGTGTGGGTAAAATATATATCCCACAGGGGGAAAATTGAAAAAAAGTTGAAAAAAAAAATTTTTGGGGACTTAGAAAATTTTTCAACTTTTGTCAGACTTCCAGACAGGGGAGCATGTCAGTGCGCGCATCCGATTTCAGTTCCAGAGCGATTCGCGCGATGAGTCCTTGATACTTAGTCGTTTTTGCAAAATTTCTGACTTTTTGGAAAATTTCACAATTTTGTGAAAACTTCCACAAAATGAGGTTCTAGTATGTTAGAGGGCATCCCAGGAGGGCTCCAAAAGTGTGGGTAAAATATATATCCCACAGGGGGAAAATTGAAAAAAAGTTGAAAAAAAAAATTTTTGGGGACTTAGAAAATTTTTCAACTTTTGTCAGACTTCCAGACAGGGGAGCGTGTCAGTGCGCGCATCCGATTTCAGTTCCAGAGCGATTCGCGCGATGAGTCCTTGATACTTAGTCGTTTTTGGCAAAATTTCTGACTTTTTGAAAATTTCACAATTTTGTGAAAACTTCCACAAAATGAGGTTCTAGTATGTTAGAGGGCATCCCAGGAGGGCTCCAAAAGTGTGGGTAAAATATATATCCCACAGGGGGAAAATTGAAAAAAAGTTGAAAAAAAAAATTTTTGGGGACTTAGAAAATTTTCACACATGTGTCAGACTTCCAGAGAGGGGAGCATGTCAGTGCGCGCATCCGATTTCAGTTCCAGAGCGATTCGCGCGATGAGTCCTTGATACTTAGTCGTTTTTGCAAAATTTCTGACTTTTTGGAAAATTTCACAATTTTGTGAAAACTTCCACAAAATGAGGTTCTAGTATGTTAGAGGGCATCCCAGGAGGGCTCCAAAAGTGTGGGTAAAATATATATCCCACAGGGGGAAAATTGAAAAAAAGTTGAAAAAAAAAATTTTTGGGGACTTAGAAAATTTTTCAACTTTTGTCAGACTTCCAGACAGGGGAGCGTGTCAGTGCGCGCATCCGATTTCAGTTCCAGAGCGATTCGCGCGATGAGTCCTTGATACTTAGTCGTTTTTGGCAAAATTTCTGACTTTTTGAAAATTTCACAATTTTGTGAAAACTTCCACAAAATGAGGTTCTAGTATGTTAGAGGGCATCCCAGGAGGGCTCCAAAAGTGTGGGTAAAATATATATCCCACAGGGGGAAAATTGAAAAAAAGTTGAAAAAAAAAATTTTTGGGGACTTAGAAAATTTTCACACATGTGTCAGACTTCCAGAGAGGGGAGCATGTCAGTGCGCGCATCCGATTTCAGTTCCAGAGCGATTCGCGCGATGAGTCCTTGATACTTAGTCGTTTTTGCAAAATTTCTGACTTTTTGGAAAATTTCACAATTTTGTGAAAACTTCCACAAAATGAGGTTCTAGTATGTTAGAGGGCATCCCAGGAGGGCTCCAAAAGTGTGGGTAAAATATATATCCCACAGGGGGAAAATTGAAAAAAAGTTGAAAAAAAAAATTTTTGGGGACTTAGAAAATTTTTCAACTTTTGTCAGACTTCCAGACAGGGGAGCGTGTCAGTGCGCGCATCCGATTTCAGTTCCAGAGCGATTCGCGCGATGAGTCCTTGATACTTAGTCGTTTTTGCAAAATTTCTGACTTTTTGGAAAATTTCACAATTTTGTGAAAACTTCCACAAAATGAGGTTCTAGTATGTTAGAGGGCATCCCAGGAGGGCTCCAAAAGTGTGGGTAAAATATATATCCCACAGGGGGAAAATTGAAAAAAAGTTGAAAAAAAAAATTTTTGGGGACTTAGAAAATTTTTCAACTTGTGTCAGACTTCCAGAGAGGGGAGCATGTCAGTGCGCGCATCCGATTTCAGTTCCAGAGCGATTCGCGCGATGAGTCCTTGAT
>NW_027370885.1:0-32434 GCF_046119375.1 Phyllobates terribilis | reverse complement strand
GAAAACCCAAAATTTATTAACACCTCTAGTGTTAGTCAAGTGGCTAATTTCTAGTCACTTGAAGTTGTCCGGTTTTTTTCTTTTTACGACTTAAATTGTGTGTTTTTTATTTACTTTGAAAGGATATATATCTTCCTTGGTAATGGATGTATATAAAAATTATTATGTCTTTGAAATGATACAATCTTGACTTAAGCATTTCAGGAAGAAAATGACTTAACACAAGGGTAAAGTGTTAAATACATTTGGAATTAAAATCTAGCACTTGAGATTCTTGCTAAATGTGCTAAAGTAAAGACTATATAAAATCATTGTAAACTCAGTATCTTAACAATATGAAGATCATTATAAACTCTAGAAGAGCTATCTGATCAGAAGTCAATTTACTACAATGGTTATAGTACCAATTTTAAGGACATTTATTTGGCATGAATGGTCTAATTTGATGTTGAGTTGATGATTTCCAAATTTATGAAGATCACCCATATGGATATTTTAATGGTGAGAGTTTTTTCAATAATGTCATTATTTATATTATTTTGAGAAATATGGAGTTTCAGTTATCCTGCAAATGGAGAAAAATAATACTAGTGTGAAATATACATTTCATGTGAAGTGTCTCATACAAGGCTCAAGATGAGGTTTATCTTGTTATTGGAAGAAACAAGAAAGTGTTATGAGAAATACTACCTTCTTCGGGTTCATAAGGATGAACATGTTGATCATTTATTCGATCAAAATGGTTATCAATATCGAATATCTATATTGAAGTTGAGAAGAAACTTTACACAGTAGTTGTAGATGACAACCCATTGAATTATATATTCCAAATTAAAGTTAGGTGAAGGTTATTAATCATTTGTGGCTTTAAATTAGATCAATCATCCAAGTGAAAAAATGATGTGCATGATCAATTTTCATTTAGGCACATATCACATGACCAGAAGTTTCAAGGATATTAAACTCATGTTTTGGGGTGATTGAAATATTCGACTTATTTTATAGTTGATTATATAAAATTAGATTAGAATATCCATATTCCTTGGATAGTTCAAGGATTAAAAGAAGGACTTTAAACGCCATCGTATAGACCAATATATGATTTTTCACATATCATAGATCAATTTCACTTGGTCATATGAAATATGAAGTGGGAGAATAAAATTAGTGAAATAGTGTATTGGTTGAGCATGAGGTAGCTCACATTGTATACTAGAACGATTTCATGGATTTGTCGATCTTGTTGAGTTATGAGAATTTCGATCCATAATTAAATTCGAATTTGATTGAAAATGATACATTCTCCTCATTTAAGCATATCTCTTCAAGAGAATTGACAAAGATACGATGTACGTCATATTCCTCCTTAAACAAACTAAAGTGATGCCATAAAAGAAAGTTGGGATTATACAAGGGGCATGAGCTCTTTTGGATTATTGCCTAGAGCTTATTTTAGGTGATCGCTCGGTATCAAGATTATCATTTTGTTGAGATAAAATCTCAACTTTAGGGGAAGTGGAGAAGGAGACTATATATATATGGAGTTTTAGGGAAATGCAAATTTTTGATATGATTAGATTAACTGGATTAATGAAGAAGAAACCGGAAGTTCAAACAAATCATGTATTAAATATACAACATATTATTGGTTGCATTTACTAACTAAAATGCCTACAATATTTTTGGATGTTCTTGTAGTAACTTTAGTTCAATGATTCATAAGAAAATACTTAGATATACTTGAAGTGTACAAGACTGTAGTTCAATGTCCTTTATAGTGACTTATCAGACATAAGAAGTTTCTAATACACTTATGAATGATATCTATCGAGATTGATATATATTCATGAAGAAATCTTGTACCAAATTACACTACTATAAATCCCCATATTTGCAACAGAATTAGCGACGGAATACAATTCTGTCGCTAATTCCATTACTTTGCGACGGATTTAGCGACGGAAAAAAAAAACGGTCGCTACATTCGCAGCCCCCTAGGTTAGCGACGGATTTCCGTCGCTATATTGGCGGGTGGAGCTGGCGCCAAAGGGTAGTCATTTGACGACACCATTAGCGACGGAAATCCGTCGCTAATGGTAAAATATATTAGGTGGTATATATCCCACCCCATTAGCGACGGAAAATCCGTCGCTAATGGTGAAATATATTAGGTGACATATATCCCGCCCCATTAGCGACGGGAAATATGTCGTTAATGGTGAAATATAAGGCGACAAATATCCCGCCCCATTAGCGACGGAAACCCGTTGCTAATGGTGATGGCGGCAAAATTCCCGCCACGACTATACGCGTTAGCGACGGATTTCCGTCGCTAACGCGTATATATCGCCAAAAAATTGGCCAAATATTGAATTTGGCGGTCGTACATGTAGCGACAGGTTTAGCGACGGAAATTCCGTCGATAAACTTTCGTCTTCTATAAATTCACGCCGGGCCCGTACTGCCCTATTTTGCTTCCGATTTCCTCTGTTTGCCTCCCAAATACCGCCGCCTTCCCAACCTCCGATTCCTCTCATTTCCCACCATTTTCCTCCTCTTCTCTCCCTTCATCTCGTCCTCCTATCTTCCTCCCCTTTGGACCACCTCAGCCCAGCTATTTCTGGCGCCCCAGCTATTTTCGGCGCCCCAGTTGCCGCCTCGCCCACCCTCGTGCGCCCGGAGTTCCGCCAAATAGCCGCCTCGCCTTCCAGTCGGACTGCCTCAGCCTAGAGGTTTTTTAATTTTTTTAATTTTTGTTGTATAAATTGTCTTTCAATATTTAGATACAGTTTTTTAGAATTAAATATTGTTATATTGTTTAGAATTGTTATATAAATAGGTTAGAATTATTTTTGGAATTTTATAAGATTTTATAGAATTTTTTAGAGATTATATAGATTTATTTATCAATTTTATAGAATTTGTTAGTAATTATTTAATATTTTTTTATGAATTAAATAGAATTATATAGTATTTTATAGAATTTATATAGATTTTTTAGGAATTATATAGGATTTTTTAGGGATTATATAGAATTATATGAATTATATAGGATTTTTAGAAATTATGTAGAATTATTTATGAATTATATAGATTTCTATACAATTTTTTAGGAATTATATATGATTTTAAGAATTATATAGAATTTTTTATGAATTATATAAAGTAATTTTTATAAAATTATATACAATTTTTTAGAATTATTTAGAAATTATAAAGAATTTTTTATGAAGTTTTTAGTAATTTTAAGTAAGTAGATAAACTATTTAGGAATTTTATAGAATGATATAGAGTGTTATGGATCTAGGTTTTTATGGATTTAGAATATTATGGGATCGTTTGGGAATTATATAGGATTTTGTTGGAATTATATAGAGTATTATGGATCTAGAATTTTTATGGATTTAAAAATTTTGTAGATTTTTGAATATATATGATTGGTAATATTTAATATTGTTTAAATATTAAAATATTAAAATATTAATATATAGAAAATGAGAATTAGGATTAATCCTAATTCTCGGTGTACATGTAACACGTGTAACACAATAAATTAAATTAGAGATTGTGTTACTAAGATAATAAATGCGAGTAGATGGAATCGTTATCTAATAAAACGCGCTACAGAGATGAACTAAGACCGTGGTTGGATGTATCGGAGACTCACGGAGGGTTGCTAACTCCCGGTTTTCCCGAGAAAGTGACAGAGTTTATCCAGTTCGTCATAGATCATCCAGCATGTATGAGTGAAGGAAAAATTAAATGTCCCTATACTAAGTATGCATGTAGAAATAAAAGCTATCGAAATACCGAAGATGTAGAATATCATATATTTGGGGAATGGGTTTGTGAAAGATTAACAAATATGGGTGTTTCATGGCGAGGGGTCCGTATTGAATCTCGGAGGACAACAGTATGATGTACCGGAGAATGATGTCGAGGGGTTTGGGTTCTCATCCGGTCATAGAATGATACATGATGCTGCTGGTCTAGAAGTGGTCTTCCATGAAGATGAGCCTCCAAATGCCCAATCACAGAAATTTTTCGATATGATGTGAGCAGTGGAAAAAGAAATATGGCCTGGTAACAACAAGCACTCCCCGTTTTCTACATCTGCTAAAATGATGGATATCAAGTGTCGTCATCAGAGTTCAATAAGGTTAATGGACGACATGTGCGAGTTTATACAAGAGCTGCTTCCGGAGAATAACAAGATGCCAACCAATTTTGCTAACATAAAGAAGTTGGTTAAGGGTTTGGGGTTGCCGGTTGAGGTCATTGACTGTTGTCGCCGAAACTGTATGCTTTATTGGGGGGATGCAGATAGAACGGAATGCAAAGTGTGTGGTGAACCGCGGTGGAAACCTATGATCCAAGGCAAATCAAAAAGAAGAAAGGCTAGAGTCCCATATCGGAAAATGTTTTATTTTCCAATAACTCCAAGGCTATAAAGATTGTATGCTTCGAAAGCAATTGTCCAGCATATGACGTGGCACGCTGACCATTAGATGGTTGATGACAAGATGTGACATCCGTCCGACTCTCTGACGTGGAAACGTTTTAGTGAGCTGCATTCCGATTTCGCCGACGAAGTCCGAAATATCATATTAGGCTTGTGTTTCGATGGGTTTCAGCCATTCAACAACTTCGGGCAACAATATTCATCATGGCCGGTCATCCTAACACCATATAATCTCCCTCCTGGCATGTGCATGAAGGATGAGTTTATGTTTCTGACGGTTCTGGTCCCGGGACCTAGAAATTTTGAAGCAAGAAATGGACATATTCTTACAGTCGTTGATTGCAGCGTTAAACCAGTTGTGGGAATGTGGAGTCACAACATACGATGTTCATAAACAACAGAACTTCCAACTGAAAGCGGCTCTTATGTGGACAATTAATGACTTCCCCATCTATTCTATGTTGTCTGGATGGAGCACTGCCGGTAGACAGGCTTGCCCTTATTGCATGGAGGAGACAGATGCATTCACGCTGCCCAAGAGTGGTAAACAGTCGTGGTTTGATTGCTCTCGGAAGTTTTTGCCTCCGCATCATCCATTTCGCAAAAATGTCACTGATTTTCGTAAGGGGAGAGAAGAGCACAAAAGGCTTAGGGGGTGAGAACTGGAGCTAAAATGTTAGCTGAGCTGGATCGTTTGGGGTTTAAGAAGTCATATGAACCTGGATCGGAACATCATAATGATTTATTGTCCAAAAAACATGGATGGAATAAGAAGAGCATCTTCTGGGATTTGCCTTACTAGAGTATGAATGTTATTCGGCATATTTTAGATGCCATGCATATTGAGAAAAATGTGTTCGATAATGTGTTAAATACCGTGCTCAATCTCCCAGGGAAGACAAAAGACCATGAAAAATCCAGGGAAGAACTAAAAGCGGCTCTGGTCCCGGGACCTAGAAATTTTGAAGCAAGAAATGGACATATTCTTACAGTCGTTGATTGCAGCGTTAAACCAGTTGTGGGAATGTGGAGTCACAACATACGATGTTCATAAACAACAGAACTTCCAACTGAAAGCGGCTCTTATGTGGACAATTAATGACTTCCCCATCTATTCTATGTTGTCTGGATGGAGCACTGCTGGTAGACAGGCTTGCCCTTATTGCATGGAGGAGACAGATGCATTCACGCTGCCCAAGAGTGGTAAACAGTCGTGGTTTGATTGCTCTCGGAAGTTTTTGCCTCCGCATCATCCATTTCGCAAAAATGTCACTGATTTTCGTAAGGGGAGAGAAGAGCACAAAAGGCTTATGGGGTGAGAACTGGAGCTAAAATGTTAGCTGAGCTGGATCGTTTGGGGTTTAAGAAGTCATATGAACCTGGATCGGAACATCATAATGATTTATTGTCCAAAAAACATGGATGGAATAAGAAGAGCATCTTCTGGGATTTGCCTTACTAGAGTATGAATGTTATTCGGCATATTTTAGATGCCATGCATATTGAGAAAAATGTGTTCGATAATGTGTTAAATACCGTGCTCAATCTCCCAGGGAAGACAAAAGACCATGAAAAATCCAGGGAAGAACTAAAAGAAATATGTGATCGACTAGAGTTAGCTAAAGATATTGCGACTGGGAAGTTTTCGAAGGCCAAGTACACATTGGACAAGGATTCAAAAAGAGTCCTGCTTGAGTGGATACAGAAGATAAAGTTTCCAGATGGGTACGCGTCCAACTTGTCCAGATGTGTCGATTCGAAAAAATCCGAAAATGCATGGGATGAAAAGTCATGACTGCCATGTATTTATGCAATGACTTCTGCCAGTCACTCTTCGGGAGCTTTTACCAAAAGATGTGGGATCCATTAACAGAGCTGAGTATCTTCTTCAAGGAGTTAACTCCACCTCATTGACAGAAGAAGACATGCATCGTCTGGAGGGTGAAATCCCCAAAATACTTTGCAAGCTGGAACGTATTTTCCCGCCCAGTTTTTTCGACTCTATGGAGCATCTCCCCTTGCATCTTCCTTACGAGGCAATGATGGTAGGACCAGTTCAATATCGATGGATGTATCCATTTGAAAGGTATTGGTCCTACAATTGACGTTTTCCCCTTCATTCTGTTATCTATTTATAACTAATAGATTCCAAAAACAGATATTTAGGGAAGTTGAAGAAAAAGGTCAGCAATAAAGGCAGGGTGGAAGGAAGCATTAGCAGCGGATATTTGCAAGAAGAAATCGCAAAATTTGCATCGTTTTATTTCACTAAAGGTGATCTGCGGATACCCGAGTGGTTGAGAAGAAATGAAGCTTGTGATATGGACGTCGATGACAATGTCGACCGACTTTCAATCTTCAAACCGAAGGGAAGGCCGTTGCATGGTAGCACCCGTAGATATCTTGACGATGAAGAGATTATTGCTGCCAGGACCTATGTTCTTCTGAACTGTCCTGAAATTGAATCCCACAGAAAGTAAGGGTTACGTTGTTATAAAGTGCTCTCACATATCTACTCTACAACTATGATCTAATTTGGGTGTTTTCTTTTGAAAGTGTTTTCGTGGCCGAGTTGCGCGAAAGGAACAATGATATAAGCGAGACAGAAATTGAGAGGAGGTTTGAGAATGATTTTGCCTCTTGGTTCGAATCTCATGTAAGTACTTGTGAGATTTGTTTAAAATGATTTTTACAAAGTGTTGGAATTCTTACAACCGTGTACTTGAACTACAGGTCAAAGATCCAACTGTATGTACCAATCCCTTCATCATGAGGCTTGCAAAGGGACCGTGTAGAACGGTGGACACATATAAAGGGTACTACGTGAACGGCTACAAGTTCCTAACTCGAGAATACGAGCAAGACAAGCTTACGATGAATAGCGGTGTTTGCGTTAGGGGAACACAATATGTCGAGGGCAAAAATGACTTTTATGGTGTGTTGACTGGCATAATCGAGTTAGAGTATCCAGCTCTACCAATAAAGAATACCGTCATATTCAAATGTGAGTGGTTTGAACCCACTGATAGTGGCACACACACTAACACTCGATACAACTTGATGGAAGTCAATCATAGACGGAGATACAATAAGTATGAACCGTTCATCTTGGCACAACAGGCCGACCAAGTTCAGTACTTGCCATATCCAATCAAAAGACGGGATAAAGTAAATTGGTGGACAGTATGCAAGGTTAAGGCAAGGTCAGAGCTTGACATGCCAGAGATAGTGGTCCCGGCCTTCCAATACGACATCAAAGAAAATCCCCTAATTGTTGAAACAGATGAAGATCCGACAAACTTGGTTGATCAGAATGAAGAAGCGGATGAAGATGCGTTGCATGTTCCCTTCGTCGAATATCCAGATGTTATCTTTTCATCATCCGACGACGAGGAAGGGGAAGGGGAAGAGGAAGAGGAAGACGAACTTTACTGAAGTGGATAGTTTGTTCGTTATATATAGATTGTTCATTAGTGTTTTGTACTTTTTGACATAATAATATATTAAGTTATTAATTATGGTTGCGTCTTTTCATTTTAATATATATTGTTAAAGAAATGAGAGGACAAGGATCTACCGGTGATCAAACAAGTGCCGGTCGTGGGTGCGGCCGTGGTCAAGGCCGAGGCCGTGGCCGTGGCCGGTCCTTGGGATCAATTCACGAGGCCGGTCCCTCTTCTTCTACTCCAATGACACTGTCTCCTGTTCTTACATGATTTTTTCCCTAACGGTAGAGCGTTGTCCATCCCGACGATATCGGGTCGTTTCTCCTTCCGTCCGGACCAGTCTCCTGTTCTATGCGAGAGATCTTCCGGAAATCTTTCTTCCCTAACGGTAGAGCGTGGTGGTTTTTATCGTCCGAAGAGGTTGACTACTACTGGGAGGAATTCAAGGTAATTATTTATCTATTAACTTCTCAAATACATTAATGTACAAATGAAAGATGTAACATGCATGTTTTTTATACTTTTTAAAAAGAGTATACATGGGACGAGCAGATAGGCGACGAGTACATGTATTGGGTCTTTTCGAGACATGCGGGGACCCGGTAAGTTGTAAATCACTATAGTTTGAAATAATTCATTTACTTACTTTGTAATTTTTGAATTAATTTTGTTTCATAGGTACAAGGATGTCATTCATAAGATGAGTACAACTAGGGTACCGCATCACTCAGTGAGTACTGATGTTTGGGCCAACTGGAAGGCCCATTGGGACTTAGAGGAAGAGAAGGCGAGGTCCCGTACTACTCATGCCAATCGCATGAGCGAGCTTGAGGGTGAGGGCACCAGATTGGTGCGCCACACGGGAGGCTCCCGATCCTTCATGGGTCATTACGAGAGCCTGATTTGACTCGTAACTTTATTTTTTCGATTCGTATAATGATATTTACTAATTTTCTGACATACTACTAATTCGTATTGTTTTTTTGTTAGTCCAAGGATCTTGGCCGCGCTCCGACGGCCCCCAAGCTGTATACCCACACACACACGTCAAGGAAGGACAAGGAGAAGCATGTCCTAGTAGACTCGAGGCGAAGAAGATGACGGTAAGTATTTTGTAAATTGTAATTACGTTATGATACATTCATTAGTACCTAACTATACTATGTTTTCATCAATTATTGTAGGAAGCGCTCTCCCAGAAGATTGGTTCCTCGTCCCAGCCACCGACTGAAGAAGGTCAAGATGCGAGTATGGATGACGTGGACCCGACGCAGATCTATCAGGAGATGGAGGGTGTTAACAAGAAGAACCGGGTATATGGACTTGGTTCAGCGGCCGGTGCATAAATCGACACAAGACGCGGTCGGGCGCGTCAAGCAAGGCCATCTCACCTCGGTTCGTCCTCTCGGATGAACCAACAAGATGTTCAGCGGCATATGGAAGAGATGCATGCACATATGCAAGCGGATATGCGAGAGTAGATGCGGCAAATGGAACAGCGGATGCAAACACAAGTGTATTCGGAAATGCAGTCACGATTTCATGTAGATATACAGGCGCGAATGTCCGATTTCGTACGAGATGAGGTGACCGGGATGAATGCAACCCTTCCGCTAGAATATCGTTCGCAACAACTGAGAGAGGACGACAACGCCCCCGAGTAATTAGTTTTTTTTATTTGTATGTTTGTTTTTTGTTTTGTACGAAAGATGTTTGTAATAACAACTTCGGTTCAATTTATGATTTCTATCTTTGTTTACGATTGCTTTTATAATATTTTCAAACTCAATAAAAAATCAAAAAATGTGGCATATTAACGTCAACAAACATGTGAAACCGTAATTTATAACGATAATCGAGGAAGAACTTTGGGAGGGATTTGTGACGGAAAACCGTCTCAGTTTTGGGGGTTCAGGGACGCAGTAATAGCGACGAAATTCGGTCGCCAAAGACGTTGCCAAAATCGGGTCCCCTAGTATCACAACTAGCGACGGAAATTAGTCACAAAAACCGTCGCTATTATGGACTCCCTGGAGATCGTAATTGGCAACGGAAAACCGTCGCAAAACCCGTCGCAATATTCGGTCTCCGACTTCCAAATTTTGACACGGTTTTCGGTCGCTAAATAGCGACGGCTAAAATATTCCGTCGCCAAAATCAATTGGCAACCATTACTGTTGTGACGGCCGGTTGGCGAGTGATTTAAGAACAAATACGGGTTGGTGGTTACGATCCATTTCGAAAGGATTTGAAATCGAGATATTCTTTAACAATGTCATTATGTAAATACTTACACTAAAAATCGGGATATTCTTTAACAATATCAATATAATTCTATGTAAAGAACGCGTCGTGCGTGTATGTAAGTTTCCCGATCCCCTTCTTTACTTTTTCCTCTTTCTTTTCCGTCTTCTTTCCCAGTGGGTGGTGGTGGCATGGCCTCCGCTGCCCCGCCACCGTTGTTTCAGCCAAGCCAGCAAAGCTTGTCCCCCCGGCTTCACCCCCCCCCATCTCCACCATTCTTCCCATAGAACCTCAACCAAATGACCGTCTCCCGAAACCAGTCATCCCCAACCCCAACCCTGTCCCTTCCCCTGCTTCACCTTCCGTTTCCCATGCGGCCGCGTTGAAGCCATTGCCCGGTGCCCCCGCTTCGTGGATGGAGGCTATAACGGGAACAAAATACAGGGCTTCCACGGCTCTCCTTGAAGGCTTCCTCGAGTCCAAATTCAAGGTTTGCCCCTCTCCTGATGACTCCGACGAGACCTCCATTTGCTTCGATTAGTCGGCCATTGAAGTTCTTAGAGTTGCCTGGAGAAACTCTATCCTGTTCAGACCATTAGGCGGTAGACTGAAATTTGAACATGTGGAAAGAAAGCTGAAGGAGGTTGGGAAATACAGTGGTGCGTTCCAGATAATTGACATACTGAGGGACTATTTCATCGCTTTCTTTGAGAGGGTGAAAGACGCCAGGCGCATTCTATGAGACGGGCCATGGTTTATCTTTGGTCACTTCGTGGTTATGAAGGAATGGTCGTCGGATTTTGAACCAGCAGCTGACAGAATCACAACCACTCCAATCTGGGCTAGAATTCTGGATCTCCCCGTATATTATTATGAAGAAAGTGCCCTGTGTTTGATTGCTCAGGCCATTAGAACTCCTATCAAGACCGACTCACGCACAAGCCTGGCTCAGAGGGGTAAATTTTCTAGAGTGAGTATCCATGTTGATCCGTCCAGAAAATTGCTGAATTCTCTGAAAATCGATGGAACCTCTTACCGGGTGGAATACGAAAATCTCCATGCCATTTTTGGTAACTGTGGGTTCTATGGGCATTTTTCTAAACAATGTCCTAAGACATGCCCAAATGAATCAGATATCAACTCCAAGCTTCTGGGTAAAATGGCGAAGGTGGACTCCGAAAATCAATCTCAAAGCGCTAAGGAATGGAAGGTGGTTGGCCGGAATTCTAAGGTTATTCAGTTTGTGGCTGATACTACTGATGTTTTGCCGGCCTTAGCTCATACAGATTAGTCGGTTGTGGATCTAGATAATCAAGGTGTTCCGGTAGAGGCCAATTTGGATTTCATAGTCTCCTCCAATTACATGGCTAAACGGCTTGATCGGGTGTTGATGTCCCTTAGTGTGTTAATCGCTTGGCTGGAGGCCGCGGTTCATCACCTTCCGACTCTTTGTTCGGATCACTCGCCTATTCTCCTATCACTTTGCCCTAGACCCCATCTTGATCCCTTGAGACGTCTGTTGCGGTTTGAGGCTATGTGGTGCAAGAACCCGGATTTCGAAGACCTCATTAGAAGGTCTTGGGCGGGTGATGTATCAGCAGATGGTAACTTGAGTATTCTTAGACCTATTCTCAAGAATTGGAATGTTTCAGTTTTTGGCAATGTAGCTAGGAAGAAAGCTAAGTTGATGGATCTTCTTCTTAATTTACAAGCTAGGCTTCATACCAACCCCACGAACCAATTGATAGCGGATAACCGTGCTACGCAGCTCGAGCTCTGGGACGTGCTTACTAGCGAGGAGAATCTTTGGAGACAAAAGTCACGGGAAACGTGGCTCCTCGATAGGGATCGTAATACCTCTTTCTTTCATGCCTCAACCATGGTTCGTCGTCGACGTATTAGGGTGAAGACCCTTATGATGACAATGAGAATTGGATTTCTAATCCGGGGGACCTCGAGGCGTTGGTTGTGAACTACTATCGGGATTTATTTTCGATGCCTATGGAGGATATGTTTCCCATTATTACCCCTCACAATCTCTTCCCGAAGCTTGATGCTAGTTTATGGAATGCGTTGGAGGCAGACTTCTCCTTAGAGGAAATTCTTGCGGCGGTCAAAGGTATGGGAGGTTTGAAGGCACCCGGTTCGGATGGCTTTCAACCTCTTTTCTTCCAAAGGTTTTGGTACATCATTGGCTCTTCGATGGTGGATTTATTTTTCACCATTATTTCTTCGAGATCGCTTCCTCCGGGGCTTAACGACACCTTCCTCTCGCTCATCCCTAAGAAGGATAATCTGGAAAAGGTCAATTTCTTTCACCCTATTTCTTTTTGTAATGTTCTTTATAAAATTATCACTAAGTGTTTCACTAACCGCTTGCAAAAGATCCCTTGTTAGTCCCACCCAAAGTAGCTTCATTCCGGGTAGGATTATCAACGACAACATTGTTCTTGCACAAGAGGTGGTACATTCACTCAAGAGAAAACAAGGGAATATCGGCTACTTGGTGATGAAGATCGACCTCGAGAAGGCGTATGATCGGCTACGATGGGACTTTGTGATAGACACCCTTACCGACGCGGGTTTCCTCGATTCTTGGATCAGTTGGATATCAGAATGCATCTCCACCACCTCCTTTCGGGTTCTTTGGAATGGGGAAGCCACAGAGGCTTTTCATCCTTCGAGAGGAATTAGGAAAGGGGATGATATATCCCCTTATCTCTTTGTGCTTTTCCTAGAGAGGTTAAGTCAAGTTATTGAGAAGTCCCTTTGGAAGAAGGCGCGGAAGCCGGTTTTCGCGTCTAGGGGGCCCACCTCTTACTCATATCATGTTTGCGGACGACATTTTGCTCATGGGGGAGGCCTCGGTGCGACAAGTTCATGAGATGAAGAGATGCCTTGATCTTTTTTGCCGTTCGTCGGGCCAAAAGGTTAGTATGTCTAAATCTCGTATTATTTTCTCCCCTAATATTCCGGTGAGTGTGCGTAGGGATATTGCGATGGCTAGTGGTATGTGCTTTACCGAGGACCTTGGCATCTATCTTGGTGTCCCCATTCTCCACAAGGCGATCGGGGAAGAGACATTTGCGCCTCTTCTCGTCAAAATCAATGCACAACTTCGTGGTTGACGGACTAAGTTCTTTAGCTTTGCCGGGAGGGTCACTCTTGCGAAATCTGTGATTCATTCGATTCCGGTGTACTCCATGGCGACTCTTCCTTTCACTGACAAGCTATGTAAGTCCTTCGACTGCATCACTCGTACCTTTATTTGGGCGGTGCGGAGGGCAATCGGCGCATGGACCTTGTGAGTTGGGAAGATATTTGTAAACCGGTTGATCTTGGGGGGTTAGGCGTCAAACGCATGGTGGAACCCAACCTTGCTCTCAACGGAAAGCTAGCATGGCGCCTCCTCAATGCTAAAGGTAAGTTATGGGCTGATGTTCTTACGGCTAAGTATGTGTGTACTTCCCTCATCAAGCATAGCGATCCATCCCCGCCATGGCGGGCGGTTAAGAGGGGGCTCGAGTTGGTTATTCTGAAGGGTGCTCTTTGGAGTGTGTGGAATGGTCGTCGTGCCCATTTTTGGTCAGACATTTGGTTGAGTGGTAGGCCGTTGAAGGATATTAGCACGGAGGTGTGTAGTCAAACAATGGTCGTCGTGCCCATTGTTTCATGTGCTAAGGAATTGCGATGCTGCGAAAAAGGTGTGCATCGAGCTCCGTACGGGGTTGGCAAACTCGTAGTTTTTCCTGACTGACTTCCCTATATGGATGAGAGACAACTTGTCGGCGTCCCGGCAGGGAGATTTGCAACGGACGGAGGATTTCATCACTACTATTTGTCATCTTTGGAAATGGCGGAACCGTCAGGTTTTCAATAGCGAGGAATTTCATCAGAACAAGACCGACTTCATTTGCGGTGAGACCGATGCTTACGTCAGATCATGGAGATCTAGGAGGGGTTGAGTCGGGACCGATTCGGAGGGAGATCCAGGTTCAATGGGAACCTCCCGAGTACGGTTGGGTGAAGCTGAACACCGATGGTGCGGTGCGTGCGGGCATGGGAGCGGCAGGCTGGGTGATCCGGGATCACCAAGGTAAGTGGCTTGTTGGTTTTGTCCACCACATTGGGCCTTGCTCGGTCCCTATGGCCGAGCTCTGGGGTATTGTTTTGGGCCTTTATTTGGCCTGGAACAAAGGGTATAGGAGGGTATTCTTAGAAACTGAATCGCAAGTTTTCCTAAGTAAATCTGTGTATAGTACCCACCCACTTTTTAACCTCGTCGCCAAGTCGAAAGGCTCCTTCAGTAGGGACTGGCTTCGCTAGTGTCGTCATGTTTTCCGGGAAGCTAATGGGGTGGCAGACTCATTAGCCTCTCGAGCCTTTGATTTTAGTTTTATTTTTTTCGTACTTCTTATGCCACCAGTGTCTGTTCTGGATATTCTGTTGGAAGACACTAAGAGAAAAGCTACACCCCGTCTTATTTTATTGTAACTCACTTTACTTTAATGAACGCGTACGGAGCTTCCACTCCTCTTTCTTATAAAAAAATATAATTCTATGAAAAAAATATCGTTGCAAGCAATAGGCGAAGATAACGAGGAGCATACTATCCTTTTACACGAGGGTCACCAAAAGTAGCCACTACAACCGAATCAAATGCAGATAGACAGTACAGTGACAGTCCAAATCCGCAGTGTGTTGTCTTCACTAAAAACCAAAGTTTCTAAACACACCCTAAAGTGAACAGTAGGTAAAATAGTATAGACCCACTTAGATTTAGTTCATCATTGCCTTCAATGGCGTGGTTGTTCTACTCCCCGAAGTCAAATCAATATCACATCAACACAATGACACAACTTTCTTTATATGGACTTATCTACCCTCAGTTGTAACTGATCATAGAAGGCCAATACGGGTAAGCTTTTCATATTTTTTGCAAAGGGTAATCTCGTCCAATTATATTTAAAACAATAACAGGAGTATTACTCCTGAGGGAAATCACTTGGTGTTCTCTTTGTCACATGCCAAATCAAACTCTTCTCTTCATCATTAACCGGCCCATTACTCATCTCCAGCACAGGCCCATTATCAGGCCCAGACAGCTTCTGGGCCCGACGAGCCTCAGCCTCCCAATCCGTCCGGACCATCACCACGTACAACACCCATACAGCACAGGCAGCCTGGGCCGACATAAGCCCAAACCAGAGCCCACTAAACCCAACATTGAGGCAGAAGGCGAGGCCCACTGCCACCGGCGTCCCCACAAAGTAAAACGACCCCAGGTTGATGCGGGCCCCGACAGCGGGCCGGGCCGTCCCTCTTAGGATCCCACAGCCCGTCGTCTGGGGACAGTTCCCTAGCTCACAAAGGCCCATTATGGGCATCACTGAAGCCACCAAAGACTTGACAAGTGGGTCAGGAGTGAAGATCTCTCCCCAACTTTCCCTAAAACTGATTGTCCACGTTACATGGATGATTCCTACCAAAAAACCGCACCCGAGCGCCACCATGGCCGCTAGCTTCGCCTTGTACGGCCTCCCTGCTCCCAACTCGTTACCAACCTGCAAACCCCGAAATAAATTGATTTTAGAATGGACTTTATTAGGCTTGCATGTCTAAGTCAGAAACTTTACAATGATATTAGAACGATCTAGTCTTGATATACTAAGAGCATCCACAATGGTGATCTTTCAAAGATCTTAAAAGAGTTCTTAAAACTAAATAAGAAAAAGAAAATAAAAAGAAAGAGGGGATGTGTAAGAAAACTTTACAAGAATCTATACATTTAGTTGTGAAAGAAGAGCTTAAAGTATTGGTTCTTGTGAATATCTCTTATATTTCTTACACATCTCCTTTATATATTTAATTTATCTTTTTCTACTTTGAAAATAAGAATTTTAGGAGATTATCATCGTGGATGCTCTAAGCTAATTAGTCTTAAAAACTCCATCAATAACTAACCATAATCAGAATTTCTTTGCAGGGATTCCACTTGCCTCCTCAAACTACGACAAGCCATAAATGCTAATTTCATACTTCAAATAGTGCACAATTATTTACAAACTTTCTATACTTAAAATAAAGAGAGGCCCATGTATCAAAGATGACAGTTGACAACCAAAAATAAGCTAAAAAAAGTCCCTAAAGGACAGAATAGCCACGGAAAATGAAACTTTAGGGATATCAAAACTTTAGCACCCCCATTTTTGTAGTATTTAATAAGCATATATCCCTCTTGTGTATATCTTTATGTTATGGAGAAAGCAACATTAAGTTGGTCCACTTTGTTTGTTAGCTTTGTTAGGTCATCACAAAACAACATACCGAAACCCCACAATAATGGTTGGGGCCAAATCAAGGGATGGAGAACAAACTCTTTTATCTACTTTCATCCAATCTAACCATAGAAGGACTTGGATGATGCACATAGTGATGCAATCCTATAACAGATGTTCATATTTTCAAGTATATTATATATGTGCCCGTACTCTATAGTGCTATATGGACACTAAAAGTATACGCATTTGCTATCTTATCAAACATTTTTTCTTTATTTTAGTTGTACACATGTACCAACCTTCCCATTTGCAATTTCCTAGCTTTGCACAATTGTACTCATTTCAATATCATATTGTTATGTACTATCTATTGGTCACCTTTCCTTAAGACAAATCAGCACATTAAACAAAGGAAATTTCGCTCTATTACCCCTTCCTAGACATAAGCTTCAAAATCTTCAATTCAGGCTATTTAGCAGAGCCATGTTTCACTTTCTTCTATGTAGCTACTATAATCTACATGGATGGAGTATGGAATAAGGGGCCGTTCGATAACAAGTTTAATGAGTGCAAAAGCTAGTTTAATGTCTAGTTTGTTCACCCTTCTCTTTCCGAACGTCTTTTTTGGCTTCAAAAATAATCTTTTCCACATTTAAGCTAGCTTGGGCAAATCCAGCTGAAAATTCCCATAAGCTGCCAAGATAGGGGTGGGGATTGTGGGTTTTCAGATGGCTTGTGTGCAAAAAATTCTCATTACTTATACAATTCATTTACCCTTTTTACCGAACACTATTTTTAACTCAAAAATTCAGCTAGTTTATTTAGTTTCATCTATCATCACAATTCAGCTACTTTTCAGCTATTTAATTTCAGATATCACATTTCAGTTAGATGGAAAATAAATTTCAGCTACCTTTGCTGAACGGACACTAAGTTGGAGTGTGAAAATCATCTAACGCCTTAATCTAGCTTTTAATAAAACTATCATTAAACTTTCCAACCTATAAAATTCTGCACAATTTCACAAATAGACACTATAAACGTACAGAATAAAAGGTAAAATCATGTGATTTGGTTTTCACTATCAACTTTTCCCCAAGTAGAATAAGATACCCTCCAATCATATCGAGGGGTACTATTTGATTGTCATTTCTACGTTTGGATCCTAGCACATAAATAAAACCAAATCATAAATATTAAAGAAAGAAAAGGAATAAAAGGCTTACCCTAGCGGAGACGCAGCCAGCCAAGGCCATGGGAACAGTATACATAAGGCTAGTGGTCTGGATCAGAACTCCGGTAGCGGCAACGGTAACCTTAGGGTTAGGCAAATAACCGGCCAACACCGTGACAATCTCATACCACCACCACTCCAAACAGATCCCAAGGCAACTCGGAACAGCAAGCCTCAACAAAGGCGCGTAGCCTCCACCACTAACATCATTACCGCACGCGCTTCCGGCGGCGCGTGACCATCTCCCCGTCCACCAAACGTAACTAACCATCAACACCACCATATTCACATTCGTCACCACCGAGGCAACCGCCACGCCTTCGACACTGAACCCCATAACGGAGACCAGAAAGTAGTTTAGCGGCACGTGGAAAATAACCGCGATTAGAGAACAGTACATCATGGGTTTCGTCACGCGCTGGGAGCGTAGGAACACGCGCAGGGGTTGTAGGAGAGTGTTGGTTAGGAGGTCAGGGATGGAGTAGAGGCAGTACCGGGCCGCCATGGATGTGACTTCAGGGTCTTGGCCGAGTGATATCATGATGGGACCGAGGTGGGCCCATAGGAGGGAGATTGGGACGGCGGTGATTAGGAGGATTATGATCATGCGGCGGAGGGAGAGGGAGAGTAAGGCCCAGTTTTTGTTTCCGTAGGCTTGTGAACAGACTGGTTCGAGACCGGCGGCGAGGCCTACCATGACGGAGTAGCCGGTGATGTTGGTGAATCCGATTGAGAGTGCACCGCCGGCGAGCTCTAAGCTTCCTAATCTGCCCAGGAATAGGACGGAAACTACTGCTCGGAAGAAGACGAGGCAGTTCATCGCGGTTATTGGAAGCGCCATACCCCATAGCTCTTGGAATTCCTCTACGATCTGTGGAAAGGAAAGAAATCAATACAATAGATAGAAATAGAATCAAATAAAATGCTTTGTTTCTTGACATGTCAATAATTAAGGTTCTCTGTTATGTTTATTAGGAGACGAAGACGGATTACCTGAGAAGTAGAAGGGTGTTTGTAAGAGGAGAGATCAGGGTCTTTCTCTGTCATTTTAGGAGGCTCTGTTATGAAGCCGAGAACAGGGGAAGTAAGAATATATGTATGCGAGGAAGAGAGTTGGTAGGAGATGAAAGGGTTATGGGAGCTTTTGAAATTAGTAATTAATGGGTATGTAATAAATGCAAAATACGGAGAGGGATTCTGCAAATTGGCGGCGATGGAGATGGAACGAGCGGGAGCGAGAGAGTGGGGATGAAAAAGCTGATAAATACTGCACACAAAGAAGAAAAGTGACACCTGGGAGACTAGACAGTCGCACTCTCACAAATTACTATACGGAGTACAGTACAAACGAATTTATAAATAAACAAACTTATGTAGTACTATGATCTTTCGAATATAAGTACTACAGTAGATAGATTTCAGTTAGCTACAAACCTAAAAGTTAGGAGTGAATTTGGTACGTTATTCCGAATTTATAGGCCGGCTACGTTGTGATAAAACGAATAGTATTCGAGTACTGTTTATACAGTCGTTTTGGAACTTTAAGGATTTTTGTAGACATTACAAATCGTACGGTTACTTCATATGTTTATTCATGAACGTATGATTGCAGAATGATTGTAACAGGCGAACTGAAGAAGAATGTGTGAAGCCATTACACATTTATTACACCGCTTGACCGACGAAGATGATCTAACGATTTTGTAATTGACTCACAAGTTAGAAAGACCACATTTGGCCCATCCATAAATATATACAGACTTTGTATTCAAATGTACATCTTAGACTAGTTTTTTTTCCTTCTAGAAATTTTCCTAATAGTTGATTGTAAACGGTTTTCCTTTTCCAATACCTCTGCTCTTACCGTAACGATGGATGTACTCTTATTCCCCGACATTCTAGGGGAGAAGGTTGTCTTAACTCCGATTTCGATGACCAAACAAGCAAAGAAAGTAGAAGGAACACAAGGAACAAGTTTAGGGGAAGCTCCAACGACATTCTTACCGAGCTCTATATAAAGCTTCATCATCATTTGTAACATACTTAATTAAGCATTCATTTTCTTCTTCCCCCTTTCCCGATGTTCACATTCAATCTAACATGGTATCATGCGAGTATGATTCTGCCTTTTTTCCCCTCCAATTTCTTGTAACTTGATTCATACAATGAGTATTGGTTGAAATTGAAAACCTATTGCTCCAATCTTTCTTTATGACCATTTTCAGTCGATCGCAGTTACCTGCAACTTCTACGGATTTTACAATTCTGGCAGTTTTTCTTCTCAATTTCATCATGGGTTAGAATGATGCGTCGTGCATTCATCCTTCCGACATCGTTGGAGAAAACATTGTTTCCAAGATGTCCGACGGGAAGAGCTTTCTCTCTTGCATCACTAGGCATGGGTGGCTCTTAGCATAGATTAGATTTGTAGATGGTTCTTTACCATGTATGACTTACAATATTGATGCAACAAAGCTTGCTAAGTGTGATAGGTGCAACAACCTCGTGATTTCATGGTTGTTGAATGCATTGAATAAAAAGATAGCCAATAGCGTTTGGTTTTCTACTATGGAACAAGCGATCTGGATGTTGTTGAACATGTATGACCATGGTAATGGTGTGCAAAAGTTTACAATTCAAAAAGAAATAGCTTCGCAAACTCAAGGAACTGATGAAATTTCTTCGTACTTCACCAAAATGAAATTCCTCTAGGATGAATATGATTCTCTACACATTATTCTGCCTTGTTCTTGTGGCAATGCGGCAACTAATCAAACTAATGAAAACAAACACAACCTCTATCAATTGTTGATGGGGTTGAACGATTTATATTTGGATGTGCGTGGAAACATTTTTCTTCGCAATCCTACACCAGATACAAATATTGCTTACTCAATCTTGGTTTAAGAAGAATAACATTGAGAGATCAAACTTGTGCCTTAGGTGATGTAGCTTCAAAAAATACTAACTACGAGGATAGAATTTGAAGATGTGAATGTTATATAAACGTCGTGGTTATTTGGTTGAAAAGTGCTACAAGTTAATTGAATTTCCCAAAGACTTGAAGAAATCAACAATTACACCTTATGTGAATTGAGTTCAAAGTGTCGACTCTACGGGTACATCATTCTCTTCTCTAGTTGTTGAAGAGTTTTCTTAGGTTAGAAATCTACACCATCTACTTCGGCGTCTGGTAATCTCCTTAACTTTTCTTATGCATATGATGGCCTTGGTCACTCATCTTATATAGATGTATGGATAATTAACAGTGGAGCGAGTGGCCATATGTATCACAATTTGAGTTTTTTTAAACACAGGAAGTTATAACTCCTATTAATACTAAATTGCCTAATGGTACTTTGGTTGCTATTAATGTTGTTGTTAATGTCAGGATAACCATGGATATTGTGCTTGAAAATGTGTTGTTTGTACCAACATTAAAGTTCATTCTATTTTTTGTTTCCAAGCTAGTAAAATAATACAAATGTCATGTTACTTTCACTGACTCCAAGTGTTTATTATAGGGGCTTGTGTCAACTAGTCCAACGATGCTTGGTAAAGCTATTCATGGCATGTATATCTTTCACATCTCGAAATCTTGCTCAAAGAAATTCAGTTAGCTCATCTATATCTAGTGTTGATAGAAACAAATTCTTTTGATGCATAAACATTTAGGATATTTATCTTTTGCAAAACTAAGAACTATCTATATATGGATGATCATAACTAGTTCTTCATTGTTTCCTTGTATTAGTTGTAGTAAATCTAGACAATAAATACTACTTTTTCCTTCCAGTTCTATTACTTCTACTTATGCATTTGAGTTGTTACATGTAGATTCTTGGGGACCATTCAAGTATCCAACACATGCTGGTTTCAACTATCTCTTGATGATAGTGGATGATTTCTCTAGAATTACTTGGATTAATTTTTGCCTAACAAAGCTAGTTGTTTCACATCCCTGAAATAGTTTATTCTCATGGTTATAACAAAGTTCACATGTTAAATCAAGATAATTAGAAGTGATACTACACTAGAACTTGGAGTTAGATCTTTTGCAACTGAGTTCTACACATCTAAAGGCATAATTTATCAAACATCTTGTCCATACACTCCACAACAAAATGGAGTTGGGAAAGAAAGCACAAAATTTTACTTGAGGTAGCAAGCACAATAATAGTTTGACTCTCACATGCCTATTGATTATTGGGATGATTCAGTATTGACAGTAACCTATTTAATCAATATATTTCCAACTATTGGGGGTTTATGATTGTAATCATAAACTAGTAATTAAAAAGCAAATAACGTTGAGTTTGTAAAAAATAATGATGAAAAGCTCACTCCTTTAGCATCAGCGCATTATTCTTATGGAATGTTGATCATCGAATTCTATTAACCTATATTTGAAATTATCTAATCCGGTTGTCCTACTCTTTGTTCGTAAATAGCAACTAGTCCAAATAGTCCTAGAAACCCTTATTGTAAGCAATAACCAAAGAAATCCTAAGGTTCAAAAGCGCAACAACATAAAGATCAAAGATAAGTAGGCCTATGCAATACCATTGGCAAATAGCCGATACTCGAAACAGGTTTATAATCTCTACAAAATAAGCACTCACAAATAGTCTATGCAAATTCTGATTGCTACCTAAAAGACAAGACTTTTCAAATCGAATTATCAAGCTTAGTAATATGATGGATAATAAATCAAACTAGTTTGCAACCTAGATAAAATCAAGATCAATCAATAGTCAATAAAGCACAAGAGATCATAAAACAATCCTGAAATTAAACTTAAAACATAAACATAAGAATCTCACAAACTTTTCCTAGAATAATGGCTTCAACCTAAGAGTGAACTAGAAGGATCTTAGACAGACATAGCCAATCGAAAGCAATACATAATAATGATGAAAACAAACCAGGGAGGATGATGAAAGTGGAACAAAGGTGGAAGCTTTCTTCTTGGCTGCTGAATTTCTAAGGATGAAGTTGAAAAAAGAATCAAAAGTCCTTCTAACCTAATTTCTAAAGGCTTATATAGTATCTAGTAAAAGGGAAATAAAATAAATCAAAAGATGTGGAAAAACTGATAAAAATCTCGGATAAAATCTTTGTTTAAGTCCCGCTGGTGTCCGCGTCGCGGTCGTGACAGGAGGGTCTCGGTCGTGACAGCTCAACTAAGGCTAAATCGCGATTGCGACATATCTGTCGCGGTCGTGACAGCTTCTGCAGAAAAGTGCTCTTCGTAGAATCTCCATAACTTTTGGCTCACAACTCCGATTGAGCTCATCTTTTGTGGTAATCAAGTAGACTTCAATATCTAACTCCTCAAATTAGAATCTTCTCAATCGGACATCGGATCAAAGAGAACGATCCATCTGAACTCAGCTCAATATCTAGGCACTTCTTCTTAGCACTTCTTCTCTTCTCTTCAATGGTCGAAGCGCGTCTTCGACCCTCTTCTCTTGTTGTAGGCGTGGTATACTTCCTCTAGCTCCATCCTAAATGCACTAAAATTTAGCACAACCGGGATCTCCATGATAAAACCACTAAATACCGCTTACGAGCATCCCGCAAATCCATAAATGAACACCAAATCAGATTCCAGGAATACCACTCGTTAAGCACCTAAACACCACTAATCCTAAGCTAATAGTCGCTAGTTAATACCATATAATAATATCCTATCAAACTTCCCCACACTTAAACTTTGCTCGACCTCGAGTAAGCAAAATAAAACTCACTCCTCCTAAAAGCACAAAGGTCTACAGTAAGTGTAGAGACAGCTTGCTAGCGACTATACTCCAAACTCCAAGTGTAAACGAGCACTAACCTAACTCCGATCTATCTTCTTATGTCTCCGAGATGTCCTACCCAAAACCCTCCTTATTTCTCCACTTCATATGTCACCACTCCATAACAATAGTAATATCGAACCAAGTGGTGTGCGTTAAAGCACAAGTGGAATCCTAATCTCCTCTAAGGGTAAGGGTACATAAATGTATAATAATGAAGATAAAATCGAGTCTCCCACTCGCTTATACACTTCTTATTCCTCCTCTTCAAGTAATGTCCTAAACCACTAGTCAATATAATCAATCCATACATCACAACCACCAATCCTAATAAAAAAATATGCATAGCACAACCACAACAATATGCATCAAACTCCAAGAAATAGAAATCTAATCCTATAATCTAACACAACCGCCAATAATGTGTAGCAAATCTAATGAACTAGTAAAATGGTGAGCATGCGAAGTATGGATATCTATAAGTTCAAAAACAAAGGAATAAAAGGCTGAATACTAACTCCTTATCCCTCCTTGGTGAATCCTAAAACCCGAGACAATCCTTCAACTCCCTTCTTATGTCTACGACGCTAATAAATAATGCAATCAATCAGAATAATCACAAACAATGTAATCCTGGCGCCCTTTCGGGGTTTCACCAAAATTCTAAGTGGTAGGAACTTTGTTTTTTTTCTTTTCTTTTTTTATATTTTTATTTCCAGGCACCCACCTTTTCCATTTTATCCATTTTTACTTGCCTGGTTTTATTTTATTTTATTTTTTATTTTATTTTGTTGGAGTCCCCCTTTTTGATCCAATCTCTTTTTACTCTCCTGGGTTTTTCTGATTTTTTCTAGACAATAATAATAAAGCAAAGGTTTTGGAAATATCCGTACACACTCGATAGAAAAACAACAAAATAGTTCAGCAAAGACTCGAACATGTAAGGTAAATCAGCCAAATAGCAAAAGAAAACCAAAAACATCACCAATAAACGCCTCGACTAGTCGACTCCTCTCCCCACACTTGAATCGCGCATTGTCCTCAATGCAGCAAAAGAGGACATCATAACAAGGGGAAGACAAAGAAGAGCCGTGCTATGCTGAATTTATGTTTTGGTCGTGAGGATCGAAGGTGGTGTGGTTCCGATTGCATCATGATCGTGACATAGTGTCACAATCATGACACGAGTAAATGTGGTACGCGATCAATGTTTCGCCTCCTCCGCTGACCTCCTCGTGCTGGTTCCGCAATTTACCTAAGAAAGAAAATAAGAACAAAACAGAAAAATGGGATTAACGTTAGTAGAACCCCCTCGGGTTGCCTCCCGATCAGCGCCTTAGTTAACATCGCGGCACGACTAATGCTCTACGTAATTCAACCATGTCCACTTGATCCCTTCAAGATCGCATCATCTAACATCATCTGTTTGAACCACGGATGGAAAGGCTTGAACCTTAGACCATTCCCTTCCTTGACTACCCATATTTGCTTGTGTTTATTTTTCTCCTTACCTTCCCCACACTTAGATTTAACCTTGGGCTTTGTTTTTGCTTTCTTCGCAACCTGCACAACAGCTTTAGCAGGTTTCTTTCCCTGTGTGGTTAGAGAGGTGGGGCTATTGCCCAAAACAACATTCAAGCATGGTTCAGGAGGTTTAATAACGTCATTAATACAAAATACCAAGCCATCATTCAGGGGTTGTATCGTAGTTTCATATATGTTAAAATTGACAACATCCCCGTCAAACTCGAGCGTAAGCGCCCCGGTATCTAGATCTAATTTCGTTTTGGTTGTCCGTATGAAGGGTCTACCTAGAAGGACAGGTGCAGCATGCGTATCATGATTATCATCTAGCACATAAAAATCCGCAGGAAATATAAGGTCCTCTACCATTACCAACACATCTTCGACTAACCCTTTCGGGTAAACCGTAGACCCGTCAGCTAGCTAAAGCACAACCCCTGTTTTTCTCATAAGTCCTAATTCTAATGATTTGTATAATGAGTAAGGCAAAACATTAATAGAAGCATCTAAACCTAGCATGGCCCTATCAATTTTAGTTTTACCTATAGTGCAAGGAATACTCACCATTCCTGGGTCTGAGCACTTGATAGCTATCTTTCGTTGGATGGCCGTAGAAACTCTTTCGCTGACCTGAACCGTCTGCTTTCCTTGCAGCTTCTGGCTTCTCTTCTTAGTGCAGAGCTCCTTTAAACGTTCAGCATAACGAGGAACACTCTTGATGAGTTTGAGCAGAGGGATATTCACCTTACACTTACTGAGCGTTTCAAAGATCTCCTTGTCGTCACGGACATCAGCACTTGGTCGCGGTCGAGGTGGCTGATCACGATCTTGATGGGTTAAACTGGGGCTATGTCGTGATCGTGACATTGTGTCGCGGTCGTGATCCTGTTCGATCATTTTTTTGGAAACTGGAGTACCGTCATCTCGGTCGTGATGTGCCTGTCGCGATTGCGACATCTCTACTAGGGCCAAATCGCGATCGCGACCTTTTAGTTTCGGTCGTGACATTAGCTCAGGATCGTTCTCTGGGGCCATATCGCGGTCGTGACTCACTTGTCGCGATCGTGACGTATGTTCAGAATCTTGTCGCAACATTGTTTCTTCTACCTTTTCATTGAGTGTTCGTCCACCATGTATCGTGATGGCACTCACATTTTCTCTCGGAGCTGCTACAGTTTGCGACGGTAACTTGCCTGAGCTCTATTGTGTTAGGTTATTGACTGCCTCCTCTATTTGTGTAGCCTGTTTCTCTAGATTCCTTATGCTCGACTCCGTGGCTTGAACATGCGCTGTGAAATGCTTTGTCAATGTTTGCAGCATCTCCCATGTTGATGGCTCTTCGGTTTGCGGCGGATACGGGGCACGGTAGGAGTTGTGTTGGTATTGATTCTGGTAATAGCCTTGATTCTATCCACCAACCGGATCGTTTCTCCTAAAACCAAAGTTATCATTTCCTTGCTGATTGTATTGGTGTTGTTGTTCTCATACCGAGGTCTAGGAGGTCCAAAACTCCTACAACATGCACTTCAGCAATGGTTTGGTCCTGGAGTTGCGGGCACATATCGTTAGGGTGGCTCTCATCCGCGCAAATCCCACATAGTCGTGCCGGTTTCTGATTTCCAAAGGTGATGTTCTTTATCATACTTTTCAACTCAGCTATCTCATTCTTCCATCCGGGCTCTCCGGAATTCACATTTGCTCCTTTTCTCGTATACGTTCTCCAGAAACTTCTCGTCCCCTCAGCAATCTCGTTTAGTCGGGCTCTGGCTTTGGCGGGAGTCAAATTCAGCACACTCCCATTACACGCAGTGTCTACTAACCTTCTCTCATTGTCTAGTACCCATTGTAAAGGTGGGTCACCAAGTCTTTCTCCTCAAACCCATGAAATGGGCAACTAGCACATAATCTCGCGAATCTTTCCACGTAGTCATACATCGACTCGTCATCATGTTGTTCCACCATAGCAATCGCCCTTTTCAGCGCAACAACCTTCTTGGACAGGAAATACTTATTAAGGAAGGTTTTGTGTAGTTTCTCCCAAGTGTCGATACTTCCGGTGGGTAGCAAGTAGTACCATTGACGCGCGCTGTCCTTCAATGTAAGACCAAAGTCTCTCATCTTAATTTGCTCATCGGTGACGTTACTCGGCTTACTGCAGCTGCAGATGTCGTGGAACTCACTAAGATGCATAATTGGGTCTTCCCCAACCAGGCCATGAAACTTCGGTAGCCGGTTGATGAAACCAGTCTTGAGCTCAAACGTAACGCCGACATTCAAGGCAGGCAGCGTTACTCCCAGGTGTTGTTGTGTCAGATCTGGGTCAGTAAGCTCTCTCAACGTTCTCGCAGCCATTAATTCGATCACAAGATTTTGTAGAGATTGTCGCAGGTTGCGCAGGTGCGTCCGCTCTATCTCTGGAATGAAATCAAGCAAATCTGAATTAGTAGCGCGAGTGTGGACCATAAGATAGGTCCACACCAGAATGGTAACATAAAAAGAAATAAACTAAAACAGTTGGCTCCCCGGCAACGGCGTCAAAATTTGACAGGCGTAAAACGGTCGTTGTTCCTATCAAAGATACCCAACTTAATAAATCCACTAGTAAGCGGTAAGAAGGGGTCAAATCCCAAGAGAGACGGAATGAAGGTTATTTCTATTGGTGCTACGAGCAGTAACTATTGGGGGTTTATGATTGTAATCCTAAACTAGTAATCAAAAAGCAAATAATGTTGAGTTTGTAAACAATAATGATAGAAAGCTCACTCCTTTAGCATCAACGCATTATTCTTATGGAATGTTGATCATCAAATTATATTAACCTATATTCATAATTATCTAATCCGGTTGTCCTACTCTTTGTTCGTAAATAGCAACTAGTCCAAATAGTCCTAGAAACCCTTATTGTAAGAAATAACCAAAGAAATCTTAAGGTTCAAAAGCACAACAACATAAAGATCAAAGATAAGTAGGCCTATGTAATACCATTGGCAAATAGCCGATACTCGACACAGGTTTATAATCTCTACAAAATAAGCACTTGCAAATAGTCTATGAAAATTCTGATTGCTACCTAAAAGACAAGACTTTCAAATCGAATTATCAAGCCTAGTAATATGATGGACAATAAATCAACCTAGTTTGCAACCTAGATAAAATCAAGATCAATCAATAGTAAATAAAGTACAAGAGATCATAAAACAATCCTGAAATTAAACTTAAAACATAAACATAAGAATTCTCACAAACTTTTCCTAGAATAATGGCTTGAACCTAAGAGTGAACTAGAAGGATCTTAGCCAGACATAGTCAATTGAAAGCAATACATAATAATGATGAAAACAAACAAGGGAGGATGATGAAAGTGGAACAAAGGTGGAAGCTTTCTTCTTGGCTGCTGAATTTCTAAGGATGAAGTTGAAAAAAGAATCAAAAGTCCTTCTAACCTAATTTCTAAAGGCTTATATAGTATCTAGTAAAAGGGAAATAAAATAAATCAAAATAAATCAAAAGATGTGGAAAAACTGATAAAAATCTCGGATGAAATCTTTGTTTAAGTCCCGTTGGTGTCCGCGTCATGATCATGACAGGAGGGTCTCGGTTGTGACATGTCAACTGAGGCTAAATCGCGATCGCGACATATCTGTTGCGGTCGTGACAGCTTCTACAGAAAAGTGTTGTTCGTAGAATTGCCATAAATTTTGGCTCACAACTCCTATTGAGCTCATCTTTTGAGGTAATCAAGTAGACTTCAATATCTAACTCCTTGAATTGGAATCACCTCAATCGGACATCGGATGAAAGAGAACGAGCCATATGAACTCAACTCAATATCTCAGCACTTCTTCTTAGCACTTCTTCTCTTCTCTTCAATGGTCGAAGCGCGTCTTCGACCCTCTTCTCTTGTTGTAGGCGTGGTATACTTCCTCTAGCTCCATCCCGAATGCACTAAAAGTTAGCACAACCGGTATCTCCATGATAAAACCACTAAATACCGCTTACGAGCATCCCGCAAATCCATAAATGAACACCAAATCAGATTCCTGGAATACCACTCGTTAAGCACCTAAACACCACTAATCCTATGCTAATAGTCGCTAGTTAACACCATATAATAAGCTCCTATCAACAAGAGATACTATTTTCTATGAATATTACATGCTATTATCTACTTTTGTAAATGACAACTCACTTATGTTTCCTTCTGATTTGAAGGGCTCCTGAGAAGATGCTTGATATGACATCGCTTGAAGAAGGCTTCACATTGTCCTAGATTGATCTATGAATCTGTAGTGGGACGGATCGATCCCTTGAGATTGATGGTGATGCGGAAGTTATGCGGAAAGGTGAAGATTTGAAGATGAATTGAATGTGTTTGTTGTGATGACAATTCAGATGGTTTATGAATTATGTATCGCTGGTGGTTTGATGGTGTTTATGGAGGTGATTTGGTTTTTAGGCTTAGGATGGAAGGGACAAAGGAGCAAGCTCGACCAGGTTTTCAATGGTGATGTTGATAGATTCTAAGGAGGAAAAAAGTCTCAACAAGAAATCAGTAAATTCAACATGCGTCTCTTTGTGTTACAACTAGGGTTTAATATAAGGAAGAAGGAAACAATGCCTAATCTACGCTTCTAATGAGCCGGACCTAATATGGTGAAACAAGGCTCTTAACCTAGCTTAAACAAATAAGAAAATAAAAGAAATAATGTCTTGTAGAAAATAATAAATAATGTGATAAATAGCCTAATCTGTAGACTCTTGGATCTCTACTGAATGGGATATGTCCCAACTATAACTAAGCACAAAATAGATCCATCATCTATAGTTGGACGTCCATGTCCTGTAATGAGTCTGGTCACTAATGATTAAGTTGCAACTTGAATAGCTTTGGCTCGGCTCTAGTAATCGGACATGTAGATCTAAGACTCATAGCCTCCTCCTCCTCTACAGCTGTCATGGTAGGTGAGGTCACATCATCCTCCCCCACTTGAGTGTGAAGAGCTCCCGCTTCACCCTCATCGAACTCCGGCTCCACATATGGTGATAGATCAGCAACGTTGAAGGTCGGATGAACACCATACTTGTCTAGAAGCTCTAGCTGGTAGGCATTATCATTGATCGCCCTAATGAAATGGAACGGTCCATCACCCCTTTGGTCGAGCTTAGAATTGCGGCTGGAAGGGAAACACTCCCGCCGCAAGTGCAGCCAAACCGAGTCGCCATGAGCAAAGACAATCCTGCGTCGTCCCTTTTTCTTCTGGGCCGCTAACTGTGCTTCTTAACGCTCCAGCTGTGTGCGCTTCCGAGTGTGCAACTCCTTGATGTGGTCGGCCAATCTTTCCGATGTGGTACTGTCTTTATCCTTCCGAGGATAGGGAGTCAAATCTAGCGACGTCAACGCGTCCCGTCCGTAGAAAACATCGAACGGAGTCAACTTGGTCACATAGTGCCTACACCTATTATACGAAAACTCCATAGTAGATAGTAAGTCCTCCCACCTGGCGTGGATTACTCTTCAGAACCGTCCGACTGAGGGCTTCTAGAGTGCAGTTGGTCACCTCTGTCTGACTATTCCTCTATGGGTGATAACTCGTAGAATAATACAGATTAGTACCAAGCTTACCCACAACGTCCTTCAGAAATGGCCAAAGAACTTGGTGTCCCAATTATTAACAATAGTGCACGAAATGCCATGCATTCGCACAACATTGTCAGAGAATAGAGTAGCAACGTTAGTGATGTTACTAGTGTTCTTACAGACAATGAAGTGTTCCATCTTGGAGAACCTATCCACAACAACAAAAGTAGAGTCCCTACCACGCCGAAACATAGGCAACCCATTGATAAAGTCCACAGATAGATCCTCTCACAGGGCAGCAGGAATCAACGTAGGCATGTAGAGACCATGTGGACTCGATCTAGACTTAGCCTTATGGCATGTCACGTAACTCTGACAATACTTCGTAACATTGTTGGCCATCTTAGCACAAAAGAAGTGCTTGCATAGTGCTTCTAGGGTTTTAGACACGCCAAAATGACCATGACTATGTGCCTCCTCAAACAACAAGTTTCTGACAGAGGAAGGAGGAATGCAGAACTTCCCTCCTTTGTATAGAAACCTGTCATCCAGGAAATATGTATCATGCTCACAGCCAGAAGTCCTACAATGATCATAGAATGTAGAAAAGAAACAATCAATAGCATAAAGATCCTTGAGTAATGCAAACCCAAACATCTGAGTGTAGAGTTGAGTAATGAGGACATACTTGCGAGAAAGGACGCACACCAGAGATAGTTCTGCCATGTCTTCAGAACCCAATTCAGCGCATATAACTCCTTTTCATACGTCGGGTAATTCAGATATGAACCAGACAACTTCTCCGAAAAGTAGGCAATCAACCTCTTCTCCTGTAGCAAGACACCTCCGATTCCGAAATCAAAAGAGTCGCATTGCACTTCGAATCGACGAGTGAAGTCTGTAAGCTATAGCAGTGGCAAGCAACATAAGGCATCCTTCACGGTGGAAAAAGCAGCATCATGCCGTGGAATCCAAGTAATAGACGCAACCTTCTTGGTCAACTCGTGCAATGGGGCAACTATAGTGCTGAAATCACAAACAAATCGTTGATAAAAACCATCAAAGACCAAGAACAGGCGTACCTGAGTAGGAGTGTTTGGCATTGGCCACTCCTGAATATAACACATATCTTCTCTGAATCCACCATCACATCGTCCTTGTTGACGACAAACCACAAGAAGTTTGTAGAAGGAGCACAAAACGCACGCTTGCCAAGTTTGGAGTATAAGCGCTCTACTCTCAAACACTCCAGTACGCGGCGAAGATGCACAACATGCTCATCCAAAGTCCTGGAATAGATAAGAATATCATCTAAGTAGACAACTAAAAACTCACCCAGAAAAGCTCACAAGACATGGTTCATCAGCCTCATGAACATGGACGGAGAATTGGCCAATCGAAATGGCATGACCAACCACTCTATAGAGCATAATTCATCTTGAAAGCAGTCTTCCACTCGTTACCCCCCTTCATGTGAATATGATATTAGCCACTCCTCAGACCAATCTTGCTAGAGAACTGCGCACCATGGTAGCTCGTCAAGCATGTTGTCGAGGTTAGGAATGGGATGTCGATACTTGACGGTGATCTGGTTGATGGCATGACAGTCCATGCACATCCTCCAACAACTGTCCTTCTTTGGCAACAATTAAGGGACTTGCGCACATATCCCTTATCCAGCAATTCCTGCACCTACTTCTACAACTCCTTTGTCTCCTTGGGAGAGGTTCTATAGGAGGATCGGTTGGGAAGAGCGGCTCCCAGAACAAAATCGATCTGGTGCTCAATGCTAAGAAATGGTGGAAGTCCGTCTGGCAACTTATCTGGCATGACATCCTAAAACTCTTGCAAAACAGATGAAATA